>NC_051396.1:41746351-41748851 GCF_015228065.2 Penaeus monodon
ACCCCAACACCCAAACCACCCACACACACACACACAAACACACACATACACACACACACACACACACACACACACACACATTTAGTATACAGTTAGTTAGAGCAAGTTCCTAGTTACAAGGAAGTACGCATATCTATCTAGGATAAAAAGTATATATTAATTATATTTAGACTATATTTTAAAATAAAAAATATATTATATAATATTGATATTAAAAATATAATGAAAATTTTTTTAAAAATATAATAAAAAATATATATTATATATATATAAAATATAATATAATATATATAAATAATATATTAAAATATATAAAAACAATATAAACCCTATTTTTTTTTATCGTAGGTACACCAAAAACCCCACACGCACACACACACCCCACACACACACACACACACACACACACCCCAAGCACAAAAACACACACACACACACACCCCCCCCCCCCAAACACACAAACCACCACACACACAACAAAACACCCCACATTTCACACCCCAAAACACCCCAACACACACACACACACACAAACACCCTTCATTAGTATACGTTAGTTTGAGAAGTTCCTAGTTAAAAAGGAAGTACGCATAAACTATCTGGATAAAGAGTAATATATAAAAATATATTTTATAGAATATATATAAAATTATATATGCAATTTTTTTCATTTTATTATGCATATTTAATATAATAAGGAGATATAATAATATAATATAAATATTATTTTAAATAACAATAATATGTAAATAAAATATAATAATATTTAAAATAAAATTATAAATATATAATATATTTTATATAATATATTATATATATAAATATATATATATGCATATTATATAATTTTATATATATATATAAAATATAAAGTAAAATATATAAAAATATATATATAATATTAAAATATATATATATATAATTTTATATGCAAACCCATATATAAAATATTTGTATATCGTAGGTACGCAAGTTTTGAGTAGAAATAAGTAATATCTGTGGATTTAGGCTGATCCCAGCTAGATGATCCAGGGAAGTGGGTCGTTTTGACTCCAGTGGCTTAGTCCTGCTCTTTCGGGAAATCCTCGCCTGTGCGGTTTCTGGTATTTGTCAGGATGGGGGGCACTGTTTTAGCAATACAGGGCTTTATCACTCAATGATCTATGCAAATTTGTACCACCCCAAGTGTATATACCAATTTTATATTAAAATATATAAAAATATATATATATATATATCTAATATATATATATATATAATAATATATTAAAAATTATATGTATATATTTTTATAATATATATAAATATATATATAAAATATATAAATATATATAATATATATTTTATATCCCTATTTTATATATAAAATATATATATATATATATATATATGTAAATATAAAGGGGGATAAAAAATATATATATATATATAATTTTATTATATAATTT
This sequence comes from Penaeus monodon, assembly GCF_015228065.2. Lineage (NCBI taxonomy): Eukaryota > Metazoa > Arthropoda > Malacostraca > Decapoda > Penaeidae > Penaeus > Penaeus monodon. The sequence goes on from NC_051396.1 coordinate 41,747,800, forward strand.
TATATAATATATTGGAGATGTATATAATACAAATAAACAAAATACGAAAAAAAAAGAATATATATATTAAAATATATGTAAAAAATTATTATAAAAATTAATATTTATATATATTATTATAAAAATATATTAAAAAATTATAAATAATTTTATGATTATATATATTTTTATAAAATATATATAAAAATATATATAAATATATAATATATATATAAATATATATTTAAAATATTTTTATATAAATATAATAAAATATTTTAAAATATTATATATATATATATATTTTATTTTATAAAATGTATAAAATGTAAAGATTATCCTTAAAAAATACGAAAATAATATATAAATTTTTATATAAAAATATATATATATTTTAAAAATTATTATATATATATATATATATATATATTTTAGAAAGTTTTGATTATATATAAAAATAAATTAAATATAGAATATAAAAAAAAAATAAAAATATTATATATACTTAAAAATTTTATATATATTTGTTAATAATAATATATAATACATATAAATAATTTATATATTTTAATTTATTTTTAAATACATATTTTAAATAAACTAAATAAATAAAAATATTAAAATATATTTTAAAATTTTAAAATATATATATTTTTTCTAATATAAATTTTTTAAAATATATAAATACTTTTTAGTATATATTATAATGTTTTGATTGTTGGGGTTTTTTTTGTTTTTTTTTTTTTTTTTTTTTTTTATATTTTTTTATTTTTTTTTTAAAAAAATTAAATATATATTTTTTTATTTTTTTTTTTTTTTTTTTTATTTTTAAAAATATAATATATAATTTTATATATATTAAAATAATATATATATATATATATAAAATTTTAACTATATAAAAAACACACAACACACACACACACACCAAACACAAAACACACACCAAAACACACACACAACAAAACACACACAAACACCCCACACACACCACACACACACACACACCCCCCCTAGGATAATTTGCATATAACCGGTTTTAACCCCTATTACAACATATATCTATCTATTGT
>NC_051396.1:41754424-41770323 GCF_015228065.2 Penaeus monodon
AAATTTAAATTTGAATAAAACTAATTAAAGGTTTAAAAAACATAAGTTAAAAAATGTGTTTTTTAATCTGAATGATACACATTATAAGAAAAAAAATAATTAAAACAAAAAATCAAATATACAGAAATGCGGAACGCATTTGACATTTGCCCTTTTCTTGTTTAAATATGGTGATATCTTTGGAACATCGGGATGTGTAGAAAATGTCATGTCATGTCATAACGGTGAGGTTCATGTCATGTAGAAAATGTAGGAGTGTTATAAACAGGGTCAACTATTGTAATCACGAGCTGAGCATTCTAGACAGTGAAGACAATTTTTCTGTCGCCCCTTATACTAAAAACTTTTTATATGGGGAATCAAGGCAAAGGGGTGCGAATCTTTTCTTTAAAAATCATGTCTTGATAACTATGGTTATTTTTTGGGCATGTTCCCCACGGGGGAATCCATGAGTTTCCCTATTGGTTTTCCCCGTTCTGTATAAACCCCCTTTATTTTTCAAGTTTGTCCAATTAAGCCCCACCTGCACGAAAATGTATGACAGATAAATAATAGGTTTGGAATCTTGTCTTTGACTTTGAATAGTGGACAATGGCTTTTGGGGGAAGTGAAAAGATCCTTAAATCTACAATTGAAGGGCATGTTTTTAAGTTTAGTAATTTCTTTTAATATAAATCATGTACCTTGTATGGAAGGTTTATGTAAACATATATAATATTTATATTAATATATATATATTTTATATATATTTTATATATATTATATATATATTATTTAATTTTATATTTTTCTATGTATGTTGATGTATGTATGTGTGTAAATTATATATATATATTAATATATATATTTATATAATATAATATAATATAATATATATATATAATATAATATATTATATATATTAATTATAACATATAATAATATATATATATATATATATAATAATATATAATTATATATTAAAATATATAAAATATAAAATTATATAAAATACGAGGTAATAAATTCATATTATGTAAAAATGTATAATTTTATAGAAAACTAAGGGAAACCCCAACACACACACACACACGCCACAAAAATATATATATAATATATATATAATTTTATATATATATATATAATATATAAAATTTATATTATTTTATATATAAAATTTTAAATATTTTATATATTATATATATATGTTTATAATATAATTTATATATGAATTATATATTTTAATATAATAATATATATTTTTAATATATATATAATAATATATATATATATATATATATATAAAAATTTAAAATATATAAATATACACACGGGGGTAAAATTGCATTATAAATTATAATATTAATATATATATTATAAAATTTTATATATATTATATATTATAATATATAATATATATATTATTTATTTTTATATTATATTATGTTTGTGTGCGTGGGGTTGTGTGGGGGTTGGTGTTCTAAGTTTTCAATAAAAATATATACATATTTACTACCCACCCACACACCATACATACACAGATATATATATATATATATATATAAAATAATATATATTATAATATATATATATATATATATATATATATATTATATATTCCGAGGGAAATACTGCATAACAAAAATGTCTCTTAATAAAAAAAGCGGGGAAATTTAAAGCCGCCTGGGTAAAAGGGAAAGAGCCGCGTTTTGCCTTTTGCAATGCATAGTTTGCAAAATGGGTTCAATTTCTTGTTTTCCTATCTTAGCCTAAGCCTAAAAAAAGCCATGGGCCTAGATTGCATTTTGTTCACGAAGATAGAAGAAATAATAGGATATGAAATGATTTGGAAACTGGAATTTTTTAAATAAAAATTGAAGAAAAATGCCCTAAAAGAAACGAAAATAATACTAAAAAGATAAAAAATAGCGTCAAGATAAAAAGAAGATAAAAGCAAAAAAAAAAAATTGTGATTTAAGAAGAGGTATATTTTACCCTTAATTGTGTGAAAAGTCTGAAAGAAAATTTTACTCCTCTTGAAAAGAGAAAATATTTTGATGTAGATAAATTCCCCTTTTTGGAATTTGAGGACTTTTATATAACTTTTTTTGTATCGTACCTTACTTGAAAAATTAGAATACATATGGACAACCTTTAAAAAATAAAATCTTTTTCACATATACGTAAACAAAAAGAAAAATTTAAAAAATACCTTCACCCTTTTTTACCTCCTTAATAATAAAATAAATAAGATTTAAAAAATATAATAATAAAAAATAATAATATAATAAAAAATTTAAAAAATAATAATAATAATAATAATAAAATATTTTTAATGAGGATAACACATGCCCAGCATATACGAAGGAGACTGACTGAAAGAAGAGGGGGGGGGGGGGGAAATCCCGGTTTATATAATGGCAAAAAGATATGATCAAGCCGGCACATCATACCTTATTTGTATAAATTTAATGATTTTATCACTTTTCATTATTAGTAGTGTTATTATCACTTTCCTATAAACTCATTATTGATTTATTATTTTTATTGCCTTCGTTACTACATAATTTTGTTATTTTCATAATTTCTTATCGGGACTATTTTTTTTTTTTTCTATTTTTCTTTTTATCTCTTTTTATTTTTTTTTTTTTTTTTTCTTTTATTTTTACTATTTATCTTATCTTTTTTATTATTTTTAATTTTTTTATTATTGTTTTTATTATTATTATATTATTTTATTATTATTACTATTATTATTATTTCTATTATTATTATTATTATTATTATCATTTCTTTTTATTTGGGGGCCCCGTTGTTCCCCTTTGGGGAAGGAACTTCACCCCTTCCACCTACCCTGGGGGGGCAAGTCAGCCCAAATCGGGGCCCGGGCCCGGGGCCCGGGGTGAATGGAGAACCAAAAAATCATGGCGACCCCATATAGAATGGGATAAAACAAGAAAAAAAAATATTATTATTTTTATTTTTTATCTATCATTTATCATCTCATCACCTCACCCCCCCAAACATCATCATCACCATCTCATCATTACATCATCATCGTCATCGTTTTTGTTATTATTGTTTTTATTGTCAGATTTAAAAATCATTTTCATAATTACTTTGTTTTCATTTTATTATTATTGATAGTAGTAGTTATTTTAAATTTTTTTTTAGTTGCAGTATTACTTCTATTATAATTATTATTTGTAGTTGCAGATTCTTTTTTAATTTTTATTGTTTCATTTCTATTTTGTTTAGTCATTATCATTATTGTTACCCTTTCTACTGTTACATTATTATATTATTTGTTTTCTTGTTTTTTTTGTTTTCTTTTTTTTGCTGTTTTTTTTATTAGCATTTCCTTAAATTTTATTGTTGTTTCATTATTATTATTACTTAAATTATTATTTTTATTATTATTATTAATTTTTATTATTATTATTATTATTATCTACACTACTACTATTACTATTATTATCATTTTTATTTTCAATTTTTTATTGTATTGTTATTATCATTATTATTATTTTATTATTTTATTATTATTATTATTATTATTTTTTATTATTATTTTTATTATCATCACATCATTTTTTATTTCATCATTGTTTTGTCGTGATTATTAATTTTGATTACATTATTTTTGTAAGTATCATTTTTGTTTTTTGTAAATTTTTTTATTAGTAGTGTGTAATAGTACTTCATTATAAATTATTATTGTTATTTTTACTTTCTTTTTTTCATTTTTTCATTTTTTTATTTATATCCTATTTTTTTATTTTGTTTGTTGTTTTTTTAGTATTTTCATTCCGTTTATAATCATTATTTTGTCATTTTTATTTTAAATATTTTTCACTATTTTTTTTTTTTATTATATTATTATATTACTATTATTATCATTGTTATTTTTATTCTTATTATTGTTTTTTATTATTATTTTTTATTTTTACTATTTTTTTTATTATTTTTATTTATTATTATTATCATTATTTTATTATATTATTATTATTATTACATCATCTCATTACTTTTTTATTTTGTCTTTTTAAACTATTTTTATTATTGTCATTGCTTTTATTATTATTAATCTTTTATTATTATTATTATTATTTTTATATTTTTAATATTTTTTTTTAAATTTTTATTATTTAATTATTATTTTTATTTTATTATTATTTTATTATCAGATTATTATTAGATTAGTATTAGTATTACATTATTTTATTATTATTATTATTATATTTTTATATTATCATTATCAGTCCACTTATCATTTTTATTATACTTATTTTTTATCTTATCATTACTATTTATTATCCTTTCATTATTTTATTGCTATCCCTTAAATTTCCTTTGCCATTTTTTAAAATTTTTATCATTATTATCTTTGTGACCTTATTTTAGTTGTACTTTTACGTATACTTTAGTTATCAATCTAATCATTATTAACGTTATTTGTTAGCATTATATTTTTCTTTTCAAAATTCTTATAGCTATTATTGTTATATCATCTTCACCCTTTATCTTTATTATCAGATTAATTCTTTATATTATATTTATTAACATAGATCAAATTCCGACCCCTGAAGAACCCTAATATCCACAAACGGGCGAAGGTTTAGAAAATTAGAACAAAAGCAAACATATTTTATGTTATTAAGTTTAAAGAAGATCTGATAGCATAAAAAGGGGAAACGGCATTGGGAAATTCAACCTTCAGAAAAAACAAGTCTTGAAGAGGTATTTTTTAAACCATGAACGGGTACTGAAGGAAGGGAATGTTTACTTTGCTTTTTAAATCCTTTAAAAGAAAGAAAAGGGAAAAGGAAAAAAGAGAGAGAAAAAAAAGAGAGAGAGAGAGAGAAGGAGGGGGAGAAGGGAAAAACGGGCTGAGAGAAAAAGTTTAATATATATATATATATATATACATATATAATATTATATATATATAATTAATAATATATATATTATATAATATATAATTTATTTTTTATTTTATACATATAATTAATATATATATAATATATAATATATATATATATATATTAATATATATATATTTATATTATTTGGGTGTGTGTTGGTGGTGTGTGGTGTGTGTTATATATATATATATATATAATATATATATTTTAAAATATATAATATATATATAATATATATATATATATATATATAATATATATATATAATGTATATGTATAAATAATTTTATTATTATATATATAATATATTATATAAATATTTATTATAATTAAAGTGTGTTGTGTGGTGAGTGTGTGTGGTGGGTAGTGTTGGGGGTGGTGTGGTGGGGTGTGTGGGTGTTTGTGTTGTTGTGTGTGTGTGTGTGTGCCCATTGAGGGTTTTCCCTGACCTACTTCTGCTTAGGGGAGGAGCTAAAAATTTTACAGTGGGGCAAATTCTCAAAATTATGTGTTTATTTCCTTTTAAAGCATACATGTTTTTATTTCAGCGGGAAATTTGCAGTAAGGTGAGAAAATGGGAAACCCTGAAGATCCAGCAGGGGCAGGTTTTTTAAAAAAAGCAACTTATGCGGAGGTAAAATGAATTCGTAGTTCAGGGGTGGCCTGAGACCTGTGGCCCCCGGCTGCGTTGATGAAAATCATTTAAGTGGGATGCCTAGGATGATGGCTGCATTACTGTTCGTCACTAATCCAAGATGTCAAGATTAGTTTTTAGGCTGTGGACAAAAAATCATTCATGACCATCTTAATATGAAAAGTTGTTTGTTCGTGGGTCCCAGCTACTCACACCTTACTAAAGAGGGGCTCGTCCAGTCTTCCCAAGGGTTTTTTAGCCATGTGCCAAGAGAACAACGACTTTTTTAAAGTTAATTTTGCAGGAAACTAAGACCCGCCAAAAAAATGGAAGCATTTTGCCCCCCCACCCCCAAAAAGGGATGTGTCAACCCTCGCGGCCAAGGTCTGCCCCAGTTTTTTGGGACCGCAGGGGGTAGTGATGAGGGTTTTTCCTGGAAATTTAAGAAGCTTATCCCTTTTTACTGCTCCAAAATTGGGGAAGCCTTCAAAAAATACCCGCGGAATGTTGACCAAAGTTCTGCTGCCCCTAAAAGACGACGCCCCTGTTCAAAAATCTTGCCCAGGTAGAAGCGAGTGGAAAAGATACCTTCACCCCCTTTCTTTTTCATCTGACCTTGTCCATCGACTTTCACTTTTTCGTCCAGAATCTTTTTTGGGGGCAAAAAATTTTCCCCAAAATGAGGAGAGACTAATTTGAAAACATTCAGGATTTAAAAGCAAAAAGCGGGGTCCACGCGTTAAAAATGGGAAAAATGTGGCCTTGGGGGACCTATGCAGAAAAAATTTTAACTGTCGAGTTTCCCTTTTGTACTCCAGGGAAGTGGGGATAGGGATTTTTTTTTAAAAAGTACCTGTGTATATAAAATATATAAAATTTTATATTAATATATATATATATATATATATATATTATATTTATTTTATTATATATATAATAGATGTTATATATGTGAATTATAATAATATATATATTAAAATTTTATATATATATATAATATATATATATAATATATTATGTATATTATATATAATTTATATAATATATATATGAGTGTGTTGTGTGCGTGGTGGAGGGTGTGTATTGTGGGTGTTTTTGTGGTTGTGTGTGTGTGGTGTGGGGGTGTGTGTGTGTGTGTGTGTGTGGTGTGTGTGGTGTGTGGTGTGTGTGTTGGTGTGTGCAATATATATATATAATTATATATATTATATATATATATTATATAATTTATATATTTTATATAATTATATATATTATATATATAAAATGCGGTGTGGTGTATTATTATTATATATATATTATATATATATATAAATAATTAAATATTTATATATATATATATAAATATATTTAATATATAATATAATAATATAAAAATTATATTAATTTTAAATTTTTAATATATTATATAAAATTATTTTAAAATTAATTATTTTATTAAAATTTAATATTTATATAATAATATTTTAATTATATATTATATATTATATATTGTGTGTGTGGGGGTGTGTTGTGTGTGTGTGTTGTGTGTGTGTGTGTGTGTGTATACAAATTATACAAAATTATATATATATATTTTATATATATATATTTTAAAATATATATAATTATATTATAATATATTATATATATATATATGTATATATATTATAATATATATATATATAATATATATATATAACATATATATAAAATTATAGGATAATAGGCATATTTTGGTATGGGGTTTTAATAAAACATATAAAATTTTGTGGGGGTTGTGTGTGTGGGGGTGTGTGGTGTTGTGTGTGTGTGGGTGTTTTGTGTGGTGTGTGGGTGAGTGTGTGTGTATATTTATATATATTATTATATATTATAATTTTATTATAATTAATTTATATATATATTTGTGTGTGTGTGTGTGTGTGTGTGGTGTGTAAAGTCAGAATATATATATATAATTATATATAATATATATTTATATATTAATATATATATAATAATTTTTATATAAATATATATATAATAAAATAAAAGAAAAAGGGTTTCCCCAAGGGGAAACTGTAGTCTTTTTTTCAGTAAAAAAACTTTAAAAATTAAGTTTGAATTTTTCCCATACAATACTTCATAAAAAATTGAACATTCCTTTTAATTCTTCATATTTTTGGCTCAGCTTATGTGACTCACTTCCCGCTTGGGGGAGTGCCGGCTGGGACGTACGGGCAGGATAGCACCGATTACGGCCAAAACCGCCATCTGAGATAATGCTCCCCTTCCGAATGAAAGTTATATCCCCCATGACACTTTCGCCCTTAAAAGAAAATCCACAAAGCAAATTTTCCCAAAAAAAAAATTAAAAAAACTCCCCACTCGCTTGCACTCGCCCTATGTAAGAGCCCGGAATGATGGGCCCACAAGGTATGGGAGGGGGTGAGCTTAGGGTGTAAAGGGAACGCCAAGAGTATGACTTCCCTTTTTTTAATAGTAATGGGGGTACGGGGCGCCCCAGGAGCGCGGGGGTTTCTCCTTGGCCCAAAAAGGATGTGAAAACAAAAAATTATACAAGGCTGTAGATTAAACAACAGATAATAGAATAACATTGGCACACATTTCGTAACATACAAAATTAAAGTGGGTTACCCCCAAACACAACTCCTCGCTAGACTCCCCGTTCCCCTGTCATCGCAAAAGGACCCCCAGGGGAAGGGGAAGGGGGGTGCTAGTACAAAGAAAACAAGAAAACATTTAAATGGGTTTCCCGGCTGAGCGAATTACTTCGGGGAAGTAATTCAAGCTATTAGGCATTTCTTTATATTTAAGTATATAGATAGGCAGATATATACCGTATAACACTAATAAATTGCAGAATATTTTTGTGTGTTTTTCTATATATATATTATATTTTAAATATATATATAATATAATATATATATATTAATAATATATTTTATATATATATAATATATTTGGATATTACTAAATAAACATCAGATACACCTCTAAAATTATGCAAAACTTCCAAAAGAATTCAACTTTATATCAACAATAAACGGCATAAAGGCGATTTTAGACAGTTCCAAAACCTACTGATTCCCCATTACTGGCTATTTCCTGAATACGACCATGACGGGGCATGTTTACCAATTATTACACTGTACGAAAGGAATATATGCATGAGAAGGCACTGCATTTATGGTGTAAATACTTATGTAAATCTTTTCATAAAACATGTGTTTTGTGGGTGCAATTTGTTTCGCTTGTTTAGTATAGGGGGGTGTGTGTGTGGGTGTGTGGTTGTGTTGTGTGTGTGTGTGTGGGTGGTGTGTTGTGTTATTTTGTGTTACTGTATTTTGTGGTCATCATGGGTGGGGAAATACCCTCTATAAATACCTAATATGTTATACACACAGGCAAACACACTTAAACTACCCGTCAAAAAAAAAATACAAATGGCAGCCGGACTACTATGAGTAAATACATTCACAAAAGCAGAAAAATTTAAACAACACATGGAAAAAATGAACAAAAACAAAAACATTTTTTTTTCTATATCGAGAAAAAAATGAATAAAAGTTAGTGATAAAAGCGTTTTAATGGGAAAAATCTTTTAATTTATTCTTTACAATCCCCCCCCCCCCCTGTATGTTTATTTTCATGACATTTTTTGACTAAATTATTCATTTCTCTTCTCTCTCTCCTCTCCTCTCTCTCTTCTCCCCCTCTCTCTCTTCTTCTATATATATATATATATATAATAAAAATTTTATAAAAATATATTAAAATATATTATAGTATATATAAATAATAAATATATAATATATATATATTATATATAATATATTTTGGTGTGGTGTGGTTTTTGTGTGGTGTGTGTGTGGTGCATATAAAAACATAAATGTAAATAAAAATAAATATAGAAGAATATAAAAATATAAATATTTAAATTTTTATCATTTTAATATATATAAAATATATATAATATATTATAATATATAAATACATAATAATATATAATAAATATATATATATATAATTTTATAATATAATATAATTATTAAAATATATATTAATGTTAAAATATATTTTAAAATATAAAATATATTATAATATATATATATTATAATATATATGTGTTGGTGTGGGTGGGTGTGGTGTGTGTGTGGTCAAGAGAGAGAGAGGAGAGGGAGAGAGAGAGAGAGAAGAGAGGAGAGAGAGAGGAAAGAGAGGAGAGAGGGAGAGAGAGAGAAGAGAGAGAACCAGGAAGAGAGAGAGAAGAGAGAGGGGGGGGGGGGGGGGGAGGGGGAAAAGAGAGAGAGAGAGAGAGTGAGGGGGGGGGGAGGGGAAAGAGAGAATTTTGTTTATATTTTTATTTATTTATATATATATATAAATATATATATTATATATTTATAATTATGCATATATTGTTTTGTATTATATAAATAATACATATTTTTTACATCTATATAATATATTATATATATATATATATATATAATATATATATATAAATTTTTATATATGTATATAAAATATATTAAAGCATAATATTTTTTATATATATTAAAATATAATATATAAATATATTTTAATATATATAAAATTTAATGTGGTGTGTGTGTGTGTGTGTGTGTGTGTGTTGTAGTACAAATATTTTTTTATTATTTTAATATATATATATTTATATATATTATATATATAATTATTTTATTTTAAATATATTATAAAATTTTTCTTATATATAATATATATATATGCTAATTATATATATAAAAAATATATATATATTTTTATAATTATACAATTATATATAAATATATATATATAAAAAATTATATTTTATATATATATATATTTTTATAAAATATATAAAATATATATAATATATTTTATAAAATATATATATATTTGTGTGTGTTGTGTGTGTGTGTTGTGTTGTGTGGTTTTGTATTATTACGAGAGAGAAGAGAGAGAGGGAGGGGAGAGAGGAGGGAGAGAGAGGAGAGGGGGGAATGTAAAAAGGAGAGAGAGAGAGAGAGAGAGAGAAGGGGGGGGGGGGGGGGGGAGAAAGGGAATTTGTTTTTGTTTTTTTAATTTTTTTTACATTTATTCCTTTGTTGCAAGGGTTTTCTTGGATACATGTTTGTCTGTTTCTTCTGCCATATGTGAAAGGAAGGGCCGGAGTTACCATCCAAAAAAAAAGGGAATATGACTTTTCTCGTGTCTCTCCACCTCACTACCATGAAACCATACGTTTCTTATTTTACAGTAACTCCACTTTTCCCCCCGCTGACTCCAACGGGTCACACCCTGACAATGCGAAGGACCTTAGAACCGGTAATTCAACCCTTTATTGCTCGAAAAGCAGTTCCCCTGTTGTTAATCTGACGTCTTTGTGCACAAATTTTGTCTTTTTTATTTAAAAGTCTGTTAGAATATTTTCATTCGAAATTAAGTATGTTTTGCTTTATTTTCGATATTTAAAGTCTTAAGTTTTATGAATACTCGGAAAATTTTGTCTCCATATCAAGTTTTTTTTAAACTTTTTAACAGCATAAATCTCTTCCCACATACAGCTTTATAAGATCCCTTTTCCTTCACCATGAAAAATCATCTAACCCTATGTATCTGAATTTTTTTCTTCAGTTTTATTTCAATGTTTTTTATTTGAAAGTATCAAACCGAAGTTTGTTTCATAACAAATTTTTAGAAAATCGACAAAGACCCTCCCCTTGGGGCCTGGGAAAACGTTCCTCCCTGGGCCTCTGCCCGGGTGCTTTTGTACTTAGTTCACACTCCCGTGCTAATAGGTATCGAAGCAGCGATAACGTTAAAATAACAACCAAGAAACAAAGCAGCAGTACAATCCAATTGGGGACACAACCCCCACCCCCCTGTCATTACAGAAAGAGGGGGGGAGAAAGGCAGCGAGAAAGAGAGAGAGAGAGAGAGAGAGAGAGAGAGAGGGGGGGGAGGGGGGAGAAGAGAGAGAGAGAGAGAGAGAGAGAAAAAGAGAAGGGGAGAAGAGAAGAGAGAGAGAGAAATGGAGAGAGAGAAGAGACAGAGACGAGATAGAACAGAGACAGAGACAGGACAGAGACAGAGACAGAGAAGGTAAGAAAAGACAGGAAAGAGGGAGGGGGGGAGGGAAGAGAGAGAGTGAGTGAGAGAGAATCAAAAAGGGATAGTGGATAGATAGAAAGAGAGAAAGAGATGGGAGTGAAAGGGGGAGAAAGGATAGAGGGAGAAAGAGAGAATAGGAGAAACTGAGCGAGAGAGTGAGACTGAGTGAGTGAATGAGAGAGAGAGAGAGGGGGGAGGTATAGAGGGAGAAAGAGAGAGAAGGGGAGAAAGGGAACGAGAGAGAGGGGGGAGAAAGAAGAGAGAGAGAAAGAGAGAGTGGGAGAGCATGGGGAAAAAAGAAGGAAGGGGAGATAGGGAAAAGAAGAGAGAGAGAGAGGAGAGAGAGAGAGAGAGAGAAGGGGAGAGAGAGAGAGAGAGGAGAGAGGGGAGAGCGGGGGGGGAGGGAAGAGAGAGAAAGGGAGAGTGAGAGGAGAGAGAGGAGAGAGAGAAGAGAAGAGAGAGAGAGAAGAGAAAAGAGAGAGAGAAGAGAAAGGAAAGTGGGGGGGGGGGGGAGAGAAAATAATGAATTATCGTTTTATTTTTATCTTTATTTTTTTGTTATTATATTTTTAAAATATCTTATTATAATATTGTAAATTTTTTATTTTTTCACATAATTATTGTTGTGTTTTGTTATTATTTTTTTATTATCTGTTGTTGTTGTTTTTGTTGTTGTTTTGTTGTTGTTTTTTTAAATTTATTAAATTTATTATCATTTTTACACTATTACTATTACCATGTCAATTTCGTCATATTATCATTAATGCATTATCATTTAAATTATTATGTCATTATATTATTGTCACGTTATATTATTGAGCCATTGAATTTTTATACATTATTTTTATTACTATTATCATCATTTTTATTATCACAATCATCATTATACTATTATATCAATTTTTTATCACATTATTTTTTATTATTATTATTATTATTACTATTATTATGCTACTACTATGCATCATTATCTCATCTCATCTTTTGGATATTATTACTATTTAAATTTTTATTATCATTTTTATTGTCACATTACATACAATCAATTTTTTTGCTTTCATTAAACAATATTACTACCCAAATAAATCATCATTAAATCATCTCTCTCATTAACATTTTACTAAAAAAGGGGGATCTGAAAAAACACAGAGGCTACGGCGGGTGATAACGGGGGGGGAAGAGAAACTGCAATGAAAAAAACGAATGTGCCAAGGGTAACCCCTAGACGAATCTGTCGCGATCTTTCGGCGCAGACTCACTCATACTTTCGTGGAATGGTTTAGCTTTTGCTTTAAATTTTCTGCATTTTTCCCCTTTGGTTTCGCTTCCGTCGCAGGCTGGAAAAACAAGGAAGTAATTTCGTATAAAAACGGGCGCTAGAGCGGCGTTGCCGCGCCCGCAAAAAGCCAAAAAAACACCCCTTAAATATTGTTGGGAACAGAGTTCGGACCTGCGACGGGATTCGAAATTTCAAAGCATCTGTCCTGGGAAGGAGTGAGTAAGTAGTTTCAAAAAGGCTTTTTTTGCCCTGTAATGCGACCACGTTGGTTATTGTCTATGTGTCAGATATACCGTCCTGGTTTTTAGTTTGACAAAAGCGAGAAAATGTTTAAAATCTATAAACGAAGTAAAATTTTTTTGTGGGACTGTTCCCTTTCAGCTATCTAAATTTCTTTTTTTCCCTTTGATTTTCGCTTTTTTATTTTCAAAATCAAACGTAAGGTTGAATTGTTGGGAAAATTGGGTTTATATACTGATTCATCTACCTTGGAAAAATACGGCGATTACGTGACTGAAAGATTTCTTCCGTCTTAAGACGGTGAAAATTTTCTCAAAAAGCGAAAAAATTTTTTTTTCGCTTTTTGTTGCTCGCCTTTTTTTTTCATTTCTCTTTACTACTTTTAGATTTTGTTTCCTCTGCACATATTGGAAAACAATTCCCCTCGATGGCTTGAATCTTTCTTGGATTGACCTTCGCAAAAATTATAAATAACAGCGCCGCCAGCTTAGGTTTTAAAGATTACGAGCTAACAGCAGATAAGGCAGCCGCTCGCCGTGTGCATATAGGACTCGAGCCAGGTCAGGCCGGGAACTCTGACAGACTTTTGCTTTGGGCAAACCCCTTCCTTCAGCCTAATCCCTAGTGTGCAACCAATTTCGTATATCGCAACATCGTTCCTTTACACTGCACGTAAATTTCACCCCACGTGGGAATGTTTTCCCTTGGACGGAGATCCCAGCAACCTACCTGACAGTAAGTGAATTCCGTTCTCCCAGTACAATATCTGCGTGGGTGAGGGGGTACTGACCCGATTAAATTCCAAAATCGCCAGTGAGGGAAAAACCCGGGCCTTTCCCTTGCACACAGGGGGAAATTAAAGCAAAAGAAAAGACAGCGCACACCAGAATAACCTAAACAAATGAAAAAAACTAAATTCATCTATTTTTATTTTTACATTTATCATCGGGTAACAGTCACGCGCCCTTTCCCAAGGGACCACAAATGTACTTTCCGAAACGAAAAGTCTCCGGCATCACCGCCTAAGGAAATAAGGGCCCCTTAAACCCCTCACCGTAAGATGGTGTCTCTTTGTCTTAAATTTTTTTGAAATGCTTTTGAAAATAAATTTTTAAAGGGTGTGAAATATTGATTATTTAAAGTATAAAATTAATAGGCTATCATTATGGTTTCCGTTATTGTTAACTATGTACATCTTATTCGTAAAGTCAGGTTATCATTATCATGATGACTCATTTTGCTTTCATATAACAAAAAAAAGAAAAGTAACAATAATGAAAAGTAATCTTGTACTAATTTTTAAAAATGAAAAAAAAAAAATGGTGTAATGATTTAAAAAAATAATGAAAAAATAATAATAAAAATTAATGGTAATAATAATAAAAATGGTAAAAGTAATTTAAAAAATGATGAAGTAATGATAATGATAATGGTATGGGGAACTGATGATGTAAGGGATAATGACAAAGATAAAATAATAAAGATAATGATAATAAAAATAAAATAATAATAGTATAATAATAATAATAAAAATAATAATAAACAGAAATAAAAATTTAATTAAAAAAATTATGATAAAAAAAATAATAATAATGAAAAAATCAAAAATAATGATAAAAATAATAAAATAATAATAAAAGTAATAATAAGATAATAAATAATAATAATGATAAAAATAATTTTTTTATTATTATTATTATTATTATTATTATTATCATTAAATGATTATATTATTATTATTATATTATTTTATTTTTATTATCATTTTTACAAAAATAAAAGTGATGATATAATGATGATAATGATAGTAATAATAAAAAAAACATTAATAATAGTAATTATTTAATGTTATTATTATAAATTTCTATTGTTGTTATTATTACTATTTTTATTATTTTATTATTTAATTATTATCTATTATAATTAATTATCATCATTATCATTAATTATTATCATTAAAATTATTTTCATTGTTTTATCATTTTTGTTAATAAAATAACATCAATAATGATAAAAGATAATTAATGTTACATATTTTTGTTATTATTTTTATTATTATTATTATTATTATTATTTTATTAATTTTTACCATTTTTATTATTACTATTTTTATTATTATTTTATTATTATTTTTTTTTATTATCTACTTTTTATTTTACCTTTATTCTTGTTATTTTTCATTAATTTACCATTATAATACTAATAATATGATAATAATTGATAATAAAATAAAACAAAAAAATGATAGTAATAATAATAATAATAACAATAATAATAATAATAACATAATGATAATAGTAAAAGAAATAAAAAATAATTATAATAGTAATATTAATGATAAAATAATAAAAAAATATAATAAAAAATAATAATAAAAATAAAAAAAAAAATAAAAAAAAAAAACAATAAAATGATAATGATAAAAGCAATCGAAATTTTAAAAAAACAAAAGTAATAACATAAGATTTATAATATAATAAAAGCAGTAAATGATTTGATAACAATAATTTTTATTTTATGTTATTGTTATATTGTCATTTTTTATTATTTTATTGTTTTATTTTATTATTATTTTTATTATTATTATTATTATTATTATTTTATTATTATTATTTTATATTATTTGTTTATTTTCGTTGTTTTGTTTTTGTTGTTGTTTTTTTGTTATTTTATCATTTTATTTTTATCATTATTATTGTTGCTGTTTTGGGTTTTTGTTTTTTTTTTTTTTTTTTTTTTT
>NC_051396.1:41787128-41789628 GCF_015228065.2 Penaeus monodon
CTGTGTGTGTGTGTGTGTGTGTGTGTGTGTGTGTGTGTGTGATTTCTCTGATAAGGAAGAGTCTAGTTGACATTTGGCAAGCGAATTAATTCTCAATGTTTTGTTTAAAAAAAAGCGTGTTTTTACATTTCCAGCTTGAGGGATGATGATTTAATTTGCTATTATTAACGTTTGACTGTAACATAATTGTAACACTTGATATACATATATTCAGATTTGCTCTACGAACTACTCAGTCACTTCTATAATAAAAGCATGAAACCCTAGGACTATGAACCTATAACGACAGCACTTTAGGAATAGAAGATATGTTTTGACACTGAGATTTGAAAAATATAATATCGGAAGAGAGAGAGAGAGGGGGGTATATATGTATGAATGTATATCTATCTATATATCTATCTATCTATGAGATAAAAAAGTCAACCCTGAGGAAAAATTCGGAGCCATCATCAGCCGACATCGACTATATATATATATATATATATATATATATATATATATATAATATATATATATATATATATATATATATATATATATATATATATATACATACATATATATATATATATATATATATATATATATATATATATATATATATTATACATATATATATATATATAATATATATATATATATATATATATATATATATATATATATATATATATATACACACACACACACACACACACACACATATATACACACACACACACACACACACACACACACACACACACACACACACACACACACACACACACACATACACACACACACACACACACACACACACACACACACACACACACACACATACACACACACACACACATACTTATATGCACACACATAGGCAGACAGGACCGCGGGACCCTAGGCAAAACCCTATTGGGCCGTGTACCTGTGGGCTGTACTAAGTGGCAACTAGTAAGTAGGATGATAACTTGATTGGCCTCTTCAGTGTGGCTACTGCAGTGCACACCTACACTAGCTATAGAGTCTGTACAAGAAAGAAACTGAGTCACCCGATTAATGATGTTGGATTATTGGATTATTTCGAATTCTGAATGCATTAGGCGATGACATTCTTATGGTATAGATGAATTAATTTCCTATTTTTGTTTGCCTCGTTCGCCCTCCCCTACACATATATGAAGATTCGCCTCTCTCATGGTATTATGACTATCAAATGCTACAGCTAATATAGCGTTCAGATGAAAATGTATGCTAGAAAACCATTTTATTCAACAACAGAAAAGAATATATTTACATGATAATTTTTTACAGGGACGGATAACAGCTTTTTAACAACAGGTTTAAAGGCACAGTGAACCTCATATTCAGTATATGTTGATAATGTTTTTTTTTGGGGGGGGATGAATTACTGAAACAGTGCCTTGTTTTTAAAAAATATGATGTTGGAAGGCAATAGAGTACAACCTGATTTCCCCCCAAAGTGCTATGGGTGTTTATTATTATTATTGTTATTTAATTATTATTTTTTTATTATATCTTTTAATGTATTATATTTTTTTATTATTTATTTATTATTTTTTATTATTATTATTATTATTATTATTATTATTATTATTATTATCATTATTATTATTTTTATCATTATTGTAATTGTTGATATTATTGTTATTATTGTTATTATTATCATTATTATTATTATTATTATTATTATTATTATTATTATTATTATTATTATTATTATTACCGTTATCATGAACATCATCATCATCATTATCCTTATTATTATTATTATTGTTATCATCATCAATATTTCTATAATTTTAATAATAAAAATAATCAAAATACTTGTAATAAAGAAATAAAGATAATAATTATTATTTTAATTGTTGGTATTGTTTTATCATTATTATTATTATTATTATTATTATTATTATTATTATTATTATTATTATTATTATTATTATTATTATTATTATTATTATTATTATTATTATTATTATCATATTATTTATTATTATCATTATTATTGTTATTATCAATATTATTATCATTATTTTTATTATTATTGTTATTATTATCATAATAATAATAATAATAATTATTATTATTATTATCATCATTATTATTATTATCATTATCATCATTATTATGGTCATGTTGTTGTTGTTGTTACCAATATCATCATTATCATTATTACTAACACTATGAATGAACTAATCATTATAAGTTGTAGCAGTAGCAGGAATAGTAGCAGTAGTTGTAGTAGTATGATCATCATAACTATCATCCCCATTATCACTACTTTTGTTATTTTCTTAAAAAGAAATTTTATCCTTATCACTGTCATTATTTAAACTGCTAGTGTCATTATGATTATTATCGCTAATTAATATTTATTTTTTTTCATCACTGCTAATAATTCAAAAAATTAAACTAGATGAGATGCATAAATAAATTTCACGAAACCAGGTGCTTCCGGACACGATATCAGATACTATTAAAAACAAGATTG
>NC_051396.1:41797128-41807128 GCF_015228065.2 Penaeus monodon
TATCATTATACGATTGATGGTATTATTAGTACCAGTATTATTGTTTTGTACTTATTATCATCATTGTTTTAATTATCGTTATTATTATTACTTTTATTATCATTATCATTATTATTATCATTATCAATACTGTTATTACTATTATCATCATCATGATCAGCACTATTTTCATTGTTATTATAATTATCATTATTAATGTTGCTAATAATAACAATAAAAGTAATAATGATAATAACAACAAGAGCAACAACAACAACAACAACAATAATAATAATAACGATATCAATGAAAATTTACACTACTACTACTAATAACAATAATGATAATTGAAATTGCAACAATAAAAGAAATTATGCTATGTTCTCGTGTCATTTAATTATTGTAATCATTTGCATAATCTTATTTTTTTTGTACGCTATTATTCATCTATCTATGATTATTGACATGATTATGTTATGTTATAATTATAATTGTTATGCTAATATTTTCCTGTAGTTTAGAGCATCTTTTTTTATTATTGCTAAGGATAGTTTATTATAGAAGTCATTACTGTTTATTCCATTATCAATACCATTATCTCATCATTTTTATTTTCATTTATCCTTTTCCGTTGACGCTATCATTACGATTATCAATCTTATCGTTTCCTTATCATTTTCACCCGTTACTATTGTTATCATTATTATGATTATAATCACTGTAGTGATGACTATAATAATGATCACTAGTGTCATAATTATATCAACATAATATCTATAGCAATTTGTAGTATATTACAGTATATGCTATATACAGTATGATTTTAATATGTCAAAAGATTCAAATAAACACGATTTAAAACAACAGTGATTGTGAAGTAGGCATATTTTTTCCTCTGTTATTTATATACATGAAACCAGCGTTTACTCTGCTGTAGATTCGAATTAATTTCGCTGATAAACATAAATCAGCATTGATCAAAACATATCAAAACTTTTTGAAATATAGAGAAAATCTTTTTAAAATCTGTTTATAAGAAAATACTAGGTGAGCAACAAATCGTTAAATAAATAGAAAAATCAAAATATGGAGTCTATGCGTGTCTGCGTTTTGTTTATGTTGAATTTGGACATGTATGCGGGTTCGAACTTATCCAGACTTTGTTAGGATACATATTAATCAGTTTTTTTTTTTTTTTCTCTTTCATGTCATGGTCTAACAACTAACCATGTGATTCTTTTATTGTAAATAATGTATCAATGAAAAATGAAGTTAGTTAAAAAAAAAGAAAGAAAGAAAAAAAAAAAAAAATCCTGGTTGCATACAGAGGAGAGATACATATTGTCACAAGTTTTTTGCTATTCGCTTAGTCTTGTTTATGAGATCAACGAATGCAGTTTAATAATCAAGGTACGAATCGCTAAGTTATGTCCGCAAAAACGGAACACGATAGATTTAATCCTAAGACCGCTTACAAAAAAAAAAATAAAGAGAGAAAAAAATATAGGTATTATACATACATGAACACACACACACAAATACATATCTACATCTACATCTATCTATCTATGTATATTTATATATATATGCATATATATATTATATTTATATGTATATATATATATATATATATATATTATATATATAATAGATTATTATATATTATACACACTACATACACACAACACAACATACATATTGATATATATAATATATATATATTATAATATAATATACATATATGTAATATGATACATACACATATATATATATCATATATATATCATATATATATATATGATGTATTATATGGTGTATATATACATACTCTTATACTACATACATACAAATATACATAATAATACATACATACATGTAATATCATACATATACATAATATATACTATATATATGATATATATATATTTATAAATGCTAATATATATTATATGTATATATATATACATATAATATATATATGCATATTATATATATATTATATATATTGTATATATATATCATATATACACTACACACACATATATGTATATATATACATATACATATATATACTATTTATATATAGTGATATATATTTTATATATACACACCACATACTGTCGTTATTACGAATCAGCGCGTCGATAATACTTCAAGTGATATATATATAATATATATATATATATATATATATATATATATATATATATATATATATATATAGTATATATATATTATATAATATATACATATATAGTGTATATATATATATATATATATATATATATATATATATATATATATATATATATATGTGTGTGTGTGTGTGTGTGTGTGTGTGTGTGTGTGTGTGTGTGTTATCTCTATATAAGCACAAAAAATATATAAACAATAAAAAATGTAGATGAATCACTGAGATCCTTCTCGAGCTAAGAAGGATCCCAGTATTAGCGAAGCCTTCCGGTCTTCGCTCGAAAGTCTGGTTCAGACGGAACCTTTACCTTAATCGAATCGAAATAGGCCTATCACACCTTTTACAGTAGAGAGAAAATCTTTTTAAAATCTGTTTACAACAAAATGCTAAGAGAGAAAACAAAAAAGATACGTGCAACAAATGGTGAAATAAACAGAAACATCAAAATATGGAGTCTATGCGTGTCTGCGTTTTGTTTATGTTGATTTTTGACATGTATGTGGGTTCGAACTTATCCGGATTTGAAAATTGTTAGAATACATATTAATCGTTTTTTTTTTCTTCTTTTCTCGTTCTTCTTTTCTCCCTTGTCTCTGTTCGTCTCCCTTTTTCCATTTCGTTTCTCCTTTCCTCTTTTTACTGTATCTCTCTCGCTTTTCAGTGTTTTCTTTTCTTATCTCTTTACCTCTCTCGTCTCTTCTCTCTCTCTCTCTCTCTCACTCACTCTCACTTTCTCTCTCTCTCTCTCTCTATCTCGCATGTTCTCTCTTTTCCTCCCCTTGACTCTATTTTCTTTCTATCCTTACGTCCATCTTTAGAAAACCTTCCTCCTCCTTCCCCTTTTCTCATATTCATATCTTCTTTTCTTCCAATTCTTTCCTAAAACTTTTCTTTTCTCTTTCATTTTTCTTTCCCTCTCTTTCATTTTATCTTCCATCCTCTCTCTCTCTTTCTCTCTCTCTCTCATTCTAGCTTCCATTCACTCTCTCCCTCTCATTCTCTCTCTTTCTCTCTCTCATTCTCTCTCTCATTCTCTCTCTCTCTTTCATTCTCTCGTTCTTTCGTTCGCTCTTCTCCCTTTCGCCGCTTCGCCCGTCGGTAGCACAAAGTCGCTCGGATCTTGACTCAAATTCTGCGTTTGTTTAGGTGGGAGGCAGCCAACTGTGGTGGAGCGTTTGGGTGGGCGGAAGGAGAAGAGAGAGAGAGAGAGAGAGAGAGAGAGAGAGAGAGAGAGAGAGAGAGAGAGAGAGAGAGAGAGAGAGAGAGAGAGAGAGAGAGAAAGAGAGAGAGAGAGAGGATGTGGGACATACAGAGACGGTAGAGGTGAGAGAGAGGGCTAGGGGTAGTGAGAAGGGGAGCGGGGAGAGGAGGGAAGGGAGTAGTTCGGTCGGAAAGTGGGGAACTAGGAGAGAAGAGGAGTGAGGAAGGGGGGAAGAAG
The DNA here is from genome assembly GCF_015228065.2 of Penaeus monodon. NCBI lineage: Eukaryota > Metazoa > Arthropoda > Malacostraca > Decapoda > Penaeidae > Penaeus > Penaeus monodon. Next base: position 41,800,740 of record NC_051396.1, read on the forward strand.
ACATAAAAGAAGAAGAAGCAGAAGAAAGAGGGAAAGGGGTAGAAAGCAAGGGGAGAATGAAGAGGGGGTGGCGAGGGAGGAGAGGGAGGGAGGGGAGGAAGGAGGGTATGTCACGGCGTGCGCGATCTGTTGCTCCCGCCCCTCCACGTAGCCAGTCACGGCAGCGCAGTCGGAGAGGGAGGACGCACCTCATTCCGCTCTCACCTCAGTCCCACCTCGACTCGTTATCTCAGAGCTCCTTCTCCCCGCCCGTTGTGCCGTCGCCACCTCGTGCTCGCTCCTTCCCTCTTCGTGCTCGGCCCTCTGCCCCACGGCGCCTGTGTTGTTCGCGAGAAGCTGTCTCCCTCCTCCCCCCGCCCGCACGCCCCACGGAAGAACACGACCGAAAAGCCTTCCTACCTCGTTGCCTTGTTGTTGTGGTGACCGTTCGAGAACTCCCGTACAGATATTTTTTGATTTCATACATTAGCATTCCTTTAATTTATTTTCTTTCCTTATTTTTTTTCATACCCTTATTTTCCGTTATTCTTTTGTTTTGTTTTTAACCCCGGACGAACCAGCCATTTCTTTTCGCGTTTGGAAACACTCTGACGACCGCCATGAGGGTCTTCGAAAAGGCGTTGCATGATGCGTTCCGTGTAGTCAGAGGACGAGACCGAGTGCCAAGATGAGTTCGATGCAGTTCTGTTGAATCGCGATGGACTAAACTGCCAAAAGGGAGAAAATATAGACAAGCTCTTTCCGTTCACCCACAAAAAAGGACTTACAAATTGTTTGGAAAAACAGAAGGAATAAGATAATTTCTCCGCTGAAGGATCTTCCACACAGGATGGAACCCGCAAGAAGTATGCAGAACAGTCAAAGTGATCGGCCGTCATTGTTCGTGAAAACATAAACCTGAAAGGAATATCCGATTGTTCTTGCACCATTCGAATTTCTCATTTTGAATCATTATTTTGTATTATCATTGATATTCTGTATATATCTATTTTTCTCATTCAATTCGGGAATTTATTTATATGCTAATGATGTGCATATTTCGGACCAAGTTCGAAGAAACGTCTCCTCATCCCACGGCTGCGACGGAGAATTCGAAAGACGAAGGCTAAGTGTTCCAACTTCTCGCCGTGCTTTCGAGAGCGACGCCACGGGACCAACGCCGCTGAGATTCGGTGGAAAACAGAATTCGCTGAGGCTCTGATCTCTCCGTTAAGAGCGTCGCGAGAAATCGTGCGGGGAGAGAGAGAGAAGAAAAGAAAGAAATAAGGTGACAATATACTTACTTTTTTTTTTTTATTCTCGAGACGAGGAAATAAGGACGAAGACTTCGGGCAGTGTCTGTGGTTTAGTACCTGCTTTTGTGAGAGTGGGTCCCGGCCGGTCTCACGTCCACGACCTGATACGACCTGTTTCACCTCGGCAAACTCCTCTCGAACGACTTCCGTTGCCGCCGCCGCCGCCGGTGGTGGTGCTGGAGGTGGAGAGGCAGCGGTCGTGGATCTTGCTGCTGGAGCCGTGGGAAATTAATGACCAGCGTGGGAACTCGGGCGTCTGGCTGAGGAGAGCGTGCAACCCCAGGAAGCAGAAAGGAATATACACAGAGGAAAAGCGGGAGAGAGTAAGCAAAAACAAAAAACAACATTACTCGGGTGTAGACAGTAACTTCAAAAATAAATAGCAATATAAAGAAGAAAAAAGTCTTGCCCTCGTGTTCGCACCAGACTCCGTGCTTCCGGGAGAAGAGACGAAAAAAAGATAAAGAAAGACAGAAAAAGAACTAGAAAGTGATCTCCAGTGTCTTGCTGCAGTTTCTTTGATTTCCACTTTTCTTGTACGATGTAGATCCTGAGAACCTCGAACTCAGCAGGACACTGACGTCTGTTCCTGGCCGAGACGAGGTTGTTACATGAAAATTTGCAATAATATCTTGGATATTCATTGGAAACAGACAATAGAAATCGGTGAGGACAGGGAAATTTGTATGTTTCTATGCGTGTAGCTGGCAGTTCATATTTTGCAAAGAAAAAAAAAGGGTGGAAAATATGTGAAATCTTATTCACGAACTTGAATTTCCTATTTGGAGTCCCAGGATCCAAGCTGACCGTCTGTCCAAGAAGTTCCATGGTATTTCTTATCAGATAGGCCATCTGAACTTCCTTTCATCTCTGTTGAAGGAACGGGAAAATACCCGATATTACTCTCATGAGTTTTTTCATTTCATAGTACTGCCCGGTGCCTCTGTGGCCATCATGGAACCTGCGTCCAATTTCACCGGCGCAGGAGTGGACGACTCCTCCAGCATCCTTGAGTACATCGAGGCTCTGGACCAGGAGCTGGAGGGCTTCGCCGGGAACAATTCCTTGGGCCTCTACAACGACACGTTCAATGGCACATTCTGGGTGTATCCGTGGGGGGCGTCCATGTACCCCTCGGGATACAGCACCCTGGAAATCGTCATCATTACAGTTATCATCACCGTGGCCATGATCGTGGTAGTGGTCGGGAACATGTTGGTCATCATCGCCATCGCCACGGAGAAGGCGCTCAAAAACATCACAAACTGGTTTATCGCCTCCCTGGCCGTGTCGGACTTCCTGCTCGGCCTGGTGATCATGCCCTTCAGCCTGGCCAACCTCCTCATGGGCTACTGGATGTTCGGCGACCTGTGGTGCGAGCTCCACGCGGCCATTGACGTCCTCCTCTCAACCGCGTCCATCAACAACATCTGCCTCATTTCCCTGGACAGGTATTGGAGCATCACCCACGCCGTCGCCTACCTGAAGAAGCGGACACCGGAAAGGGCGGCCATCATGATCGTGGCCGTGTGGCTCTTCTCTGGCCTCGTGTCCATCCCGCCCTTGCTTGGATGGAAAGAGGTGCGGGCGCCCGAGGACTTCCCCAAATGCACGGTGAGTACCCGCGTTTCGTTCACGTAAGAATCGGCCATAGAGCTTGTCCTTCTGTGTCACACCTTGCCTCCAACAGAACTTTCTCTCGAGCTTTCAGATAGGCCTTTCATCCGCACGTAGAGTACTTTGTGCAAACGCCAAATTCGTTATCATGTATTCTGTTGTTCCCAGATAAGGGGGCTGGGTATTTGGAAGAATATGCACTACCTTCATCAGTCATTTTTCCCCTAATGTGTACAGATGTTCCTGTTTGTATCATGTAACTTGTTTACTAAAAGTACTATTCTGAATATATGTCTGCAGAATCGTTTGAATATCCTTATTTCCCCTCCGGTACATTAACGTGTTTCGGCCTTTTTACGATGGAGAAAGTAGACAAAACAGAAAAGGGCAGATAGTTAAAGGATGATAAATAAAAGAATAAGAAAAAGGGAGGAAGAACAGGGAAGACAAGGGAAGGGAAAGGAGAGAGAAAGAAAGAAAGAAAGAAAACACGATTTCTCACACGTTTCAACACACTTGAAGCTGATAAAAACGCTCGGTTTATACAGTATCTGGAGACTTAGGTAGATGCTCACCTTATCACAGAGAATCATGAGTCCGAAATAACTGTCTAACATAATCAGCTGTAACACATGTGCCAGAACATCTTTTTATGCGAGTTTTACAGGTCTTGGTCGTGTGGAGTCTGGCGGAATAAGGAGGTGTTGGATTAATAGAATCAGTTCTCTTTTACAAAAATAATATTCCATTCTTAATTTGTCGTTGTAATATATATATATATATATATATATATATATATATATATATATATATATATATATATATTATATACATATATATTATAATACACAAAATATTGATCATTGCAGTGGTAAATAATATAATAAATCATGGTGATAATATCAGTAATATTGAAAAATAATACAGCATGAATAAGTATAATAGTGATAAATATGATAATCATGGGAATGAAATCAACGATTCTATGATAATAATAATATAAAGAAATAATATAATGAATTGTGACGTTGATAAGTGATGATAATAGACAACAGTAATAATGACTGCATTAAATTAAAATCATATAAATAATAACGGTAATGATATATTCATATTAATTGATGGCAATATAAATTATAGCAAAAGTGATGTTATGAAAATAATAATAATAATGATAACAACAACAATAATAATAAAATAATAATATAACAGTAAAGATGATAATGATAATAAAGATAATGCTACTACTACTATTGAGAATGACAATAAAGATAATAATGATAACAACTATGATAATTGCCATTCAGTTGTGATTGATAATTAAAATGATTATAATTGCACAATAATGATAATTATGATAATTGTAATTATGATATCAATAATGGTAATCATAATTATAATGATAATGATAATAATAATAACAGTAACAATAGCAATAATAATAATAACAATAACAATAATGATAATAACACCAATAATAATAATGATGATGATAATGATGATGGTGATAATAATAATAATGACAGTATCGATAATGATAATTATTCAGAAAATACGAAAACTGGTACATGCTGTAATGATGATAATCATAAAAGATCATACTGAAATAGTTGGACTACTGATGACAAACAAGTAAGCAGGATAATGAACATGTTGACGTTTATAATAGAATTGATATGACAATGATGGTCATAGTAATGATGATAACAGAGTAACGGTAAAGTGATGATGGTGATAATGATAGTCGCTAATATGAAAACCAATTTGGTAGTTGTAGGTCTTGTTAATAGTGAGGTCAATGAATAAAGATAAAGAGAACCAACCTATAAAGTAATGATATATATAATATAATAGATAATGGTCATGAAAAAGGATAATGGCAATAATAATGAGAGTGGCGATAACAGAAATGAGTGTATTTCATTAATAATGATTACAATAAAGAAAATGAGGAAGTTTGCAATAATGTGGATAATGATTATGATAATGATTGTGATAATAGGACGAGTAAGACTATATTTACATTTTGTTTCCTGGACAATCAAACTAACATTAGAATTACTATTGTTTCCTGCAAATGGTCCAGCAGGAGAACATAAGGTATGGAATTTTGACACCACAATTACAGATAATTGAAGACTGATTGTATCTGTGGTACTCAATTCTCAGGCGAAATTGGCTTTGGCTCAAATGTTTTCAGTGTTGAATACCTTGTTGGCTATATGAATTCACTCTTGTTTGTGTTGTGTTTTAGACACGCACACACAAAACACACACACACACACCACACACACACACACACACACACACACACACACACACACACACACACACACACACACACACACACACACACACACACACACACACACACATATCACTCCCTGTGCACAAAGAGTGCCCGTGGTTAACTTTCACTGACTGCAAGTCATGAACTAAAGTCGCCAAGCATGGCAGATGAAAACGCAACCACTGAACCACACAGCACAGCATGCATAGATAGGTGGGCAGATGGGTAGATAAACTGATATTTATATAAATAGTCTATATATACAGTATATATTCACAAATAAACACATACATTCATAAAGTATATATAGCCACACACACATACTTTGCAACGGAGGGACAGTTTGGGCCCGGGGAAGCCACCGCCCAGCTGCCGCCCTCGACTCACTGACCGCGTTCGGAGAGTTCGCGGCTCGCAAGGCTCCGCGCGACGTTACGTGGTGGTCCAGTGGAAAGTAAGAACTTCGATTATCTGACTATTTTGTGAATTTGTTGCTAATTTGTTTCCTTTGCTAGTTCTGCGGATCTTTCGCTGAGTGTATTTTCATTTAAATCCTTGGCATCTGATTCGCGTTCTATAAATGGCCTAAATTGCCTTGCCATGCACGAGTCTACACGAACTGTGGAATATGAGAATTGACAATATTTCATATGGATTTCAACTGGTCCAGGTGATGAAATATAATTCAAAGGTGTCCTGAGTAAAAGTTTTCTCTGCAAGCCCACACTTTTGCGTAATTAAATATTCATACGATAAGCCTACTGCAAATATTAACAATCTCTCCCCCTTTCTCAGTCACGCAAGCACAATCACAAACACTTCCTTTCTTCCGCACGCACGTATGCGCCTCCACCCCCCACCCCCCTCCTCTCTCGCTCACTCCCTTACTCAATCGAACCTAATGTAGATTCAAGTGCTAATGCTATGTATTCACCTCGAGTACTATAAACGCTAACACCTGTTACACACATACTAATACTTGTACACATTTTATTGAATAAGCTCATCAAAATTAAAAGAATACTTTGTGTCATCTATATTTCATAATTCTTACGAAGACGTGATTAAGAAAGGATTAATTCCGTGGTAGTTCAGTAGTATTCGTTCAGTTTGTGGGTGTGACACTAATTTTTAGTATTAGAAGGAAATATCATTTCTCTTAGTCTCCTTGATCTCATGCGTCGTGG
>NC_051396.1:41812128-41819628 GCF_015228065.2 Penaeus monodon
TATCAATAATTATGATAATACAAATGATCACGATGATTATCATGACGTCAGTAATGATGATGCAATAAATATTACTGATAATAATGACAACCATAATGCTAATAAAAATAATAGTTGATGAAGTTAAGAACAGCAATAATAATAATAGCAATGATAATAGCAAACATGATCATAATAATACCGATGATAATAATGATAATGATAACAATAATGATAATAATAGATATGCAGCCATTACTACTAATTATAGTAATAATAATTGTAAAAACAACGGTGGTAATAACAATGATAACAATAATGATAATAAAAATGATAATGATAATGATAATAATGATAATAACAATAATAACAAGAATAGTAATAAATACCAATAATACCAATAATAACAATAGTAATAAAAATAATGAAATAAAATCATTGAGAACAAGGATATAGTAATAGTAATGATAATTTAATGAAAATTGTAATTGCAATAATAATGGCCCTTTTTACCTTTAACTTTATTATTAATATCATTACTGTCATTGTTCTGTTATCAGGGTCTTTATCATTATCAATAATACTATTATCATTAGGGTCATTATTGTTATCATTATTTTTAATATTATTATTATATTTTTTATCATTATTGTTATTATTATTATTATTATTATTATTATGACTGTTATTATTTTTTATTATTGTTATTACTATTACTATATTATTATTATCATTATCATTGTTTAATTACTATCATCGTTTCTTTATTATTTAATTATTATCATCATCATTATTGCTATTATTAGTATTATCATTATCATTTGCATTACTCTTATAATAAAATTTATCATTATCAACATTATTATTGTTGTTATTATTATCATTATTACCATTATTATCATTATTACTGTTGTTGTTGCTGTTATCATTGTATTATTATTATTATTATTATTATTATTATATTATCATTATCATTATTGTTATAATTGTTATCATCATTATCATTTTCAATATCGTTATTTAATTTTCAAATATTATCATCATACCTGTTGTTATCATAATGATTATCATTGTCATCATCATCATCACCATCATCATCCTCATGGCCCTTCGCATTATTGATGTTAACATTATGAAATGTTATAATTTTCAAGAGTTATATTATACCATGATCTTGTTATCATTTTTATTATTTTTATTTTTTCTCTATTTTTGTTTCACTCTTGCTGCTATTATTTTTTTCTTCTATGACATAAATAAAACATTACCATTATGATTTCAAATGCAATAACAAACACTAATGAGGACACACAAAACAAAAATATTGCCACATATAAATACAAAAACACATTTAATACATAGTCACAAACACATATCATTCACATCTACACAACTAGTGTATACAAATGCGAGTACACACGCCCATACATTTCCACACTGCACAGCACACTCACATTTACAAATGCTTGCCTATAAAATATTCACTGTAATTGTAATTGGGAGACATATAGCTGAAGTAACTCATAAAATTTGTGCGTATGCCCTGTGGTTGAAAACGTTTAAGTGTGCTCTCTATGTATGTGTATACAGTTGGCGCACGAGATTTTAATTTGCGAGTTGGAAGGAAATGTGGAATAAATGTTTAATTCAGACTCAGGTAAATGAAGACAGCCTGTGTTGATTAAGTATGTGTATCATATGGCAATGATTATGTAATATATCAAAGTATTGGTGTAATGACACAGGATGGTATTCTTTTGATAATGATAAGTAGTGGGAATGGATGGTTTTAAAATAAAATACAAGTATAGTAATTATACCAGTATAATTATTAGCATTTTTTTTCATTTTGTAATAATATCCAATCTCTTCTCCATGGTAGGTCTAATCATTATGAACAGTAATATGTATATGTTTATATATATCTGTATCTATCTATCTATCTATCAATCTATCTATTATCTTTCTATCTCTCTCTCTCTATCTATCTATCTATCTATCTATATTTGTATATACATATCTACATATGTATATATCTATATGTTTTTATATATATATATATATATATATATATATATATATATATATATATATATATATATATATATATATATATATATATATATATATATATATCAAGACATTTCCGATGAAAAGTCGACTCAAGCTCAAAATCTTAAGTTTCTGCTGAGAATACTTTTTTTTTTTTTTTTTTTTGGTACGATTACAGATAAATATTTCCTTTCTATTGGATTAGAATGATTTGGAAAAAATCGCTTTATTTTCCAAGTTCAATGTATGGTTCAAAGACAAAATTCTTTTGCAAGACACATGAAAGTATCGGATTTTCTTGCCTTCCGTTTTGTTTTGTCGTTTCTAATCTATTTCTTTGTGGCCCGCGGGATTTACAAAACAGCATTTCGATTCTGCTCTAAATCTATTTCGTTTACATGTCGTAAATGAACCGTGAATGGATGAGGAAATTTCTTCTTTTGTTTTATTTTCTTTCGCCATCATTGCAAATTGCCTTTTTGAGTTCGAGCGGCAGCACGTAAGGCGCGGAGGCAATCGCGGTCGCCTTATCTTGCTCTCCGCCGTGGGTTGTTGCATGTGAACGAAGAGGAAAAAAATGTATGCTGTGTATATGAATGTATATATATATATATATATATATATATATATATATATATATATATATATATATATATATATATATATATATATATACAAACATATACATGTGTATATATAAATATATATACATATATACATATATATATCTGTATATATATTTATACATATACATATACATACATATATACACATATAGGCATATGTATATATATATATATATATATATATATATATATATATATATATATATATATATCTTCTTCTTTTAACGGTAGGTTCATGTCTGAGCCGCCGTGGTCACAGCATGCTACTTACTTGTAGTTTTCATGTTGTGATGCTCTTGGAGTGAGTACGTGGTAGGGTACCCAGTTCCTTTCCACGGAGAGTGCCGGTGGTACCTTTTAGGTAATCATTCTCTCTATTTATCCGGGCTTGGGACCAGCACTGACTTGGGCTGGCTTGGCCACTCAGTGGCTAGGTAGGCAATCAAGGTGAAGTTCCTTGCCCAGGGGAATAACGCTGCGGTCGGTGACTCGAACCCTCGAACTCAGATTGCCGTCGCGACAGTCTTGAGTCCGACGCTCTAACCATTCGGCCACCGCGGCCTATATAATATATATATATATATATATATATATATATATATATATATATAATATATATATATATATATATATATACATATATGTATATATACATATATATGCATATATATGTATATATATATATTATTTATACTTATATACTTATATATATATATATATATATATATATATATATATATATATATATATATATATATAATATATAATATATATGTTCATATATACACACACAAGTATATATTTTTATTCTTCTTTGTTTAAATCTATAGAAAAGCAAGGCAACAACCCATGGCGGACAGCAAGATTAGGTGTGTATGTGTGTATGTAACAATTTTAATAATAATAATAATAATAAAATAAAATAATAATAATATGAATAATGATAATAATAATAATAATAATAATAATAATAATAATAATAATAATAATAATAATAATAATAATAATAATAATAATAATAATAATAATAATAGTGATAATAACAATAATAATAATAACAATAATAATAATAACAATAATAATAGTAATAATAATAATAATAATAATAATAATAATAATAATAATAATAATAATAATAATAATGATGATGATGATGATGATGCTAATAATAATGACAATCATCGTTATTATCATTACCTTTATTATCATTGTTATCATTATAATCGCTATCACTATTATCACCATTACTATAATTCTAATCACCATCATTAGTATCATTCCCACTCGTCCACCCAACGTTTCACACCTCATTCGCTCTCACAGAACTTCATCACAATTATTGAAACTAAATGATACTTCTTAGAGCTTGGTTCAGGGTGATATCATGCAAGATCCACCTCTCATTATTGCAGCTGGCAACAAATTTTAATTGTGGAACTCGAATTCGCAATTGAATTAGGGTATGATATACGCTTCTTGAGAGATTTTGTGTGCGTTGTAGGAAAGAGAACACAGAAGAGAGAAAGAAGAGAGAGGATGAGATGATGGAGAAGATGAGAGGATGGATGGATGGATGATGTAGGATGATGATGGATGAGAAGATGATGTAGAGATAGAGATGAATAGGATAGATGGATAGTAGATAGATAGATAGATAGATAGATAGAAGATAGATAGATAGATAGAGAGAGAGAATAGAGAGGAGAGAGAGAAATAGATAGATAGATAGATAGATAGATAGAGAGAGAGAGAGAGAGAGAGAGAGAGAGAGAGAGAGAGAGAAACAGAAAGACACACAGACAGAAATAGAGAAGGAGAGATAAACAGCACGCTCTCTGCCTCGTGATTCCTAACAGGGTGACAAAAGTCTTGGCAAAAAGTTTTAAGAGTCTAATCAAACCGGTCAGACTCCGCCGGCCTCCAAGACGGGTTTCTTCTCCTAAGAAAGTCCAAAGAACAATTTCCATGCACCGCTGACGCTACAGGTAATCCGAGAGTGATTAGTAGTGAGTGGCGCGTGTGCGTGTTGTGTGTGTTGTGTTTGTGTGTGTGTTTGGCTGTTTATGTTAGTGGCAAAGAGAAAGATAGAGGGAAGGAGGGGGGTGAGAGGAGAACGAAGACCAGAAGTGGGATGGGGGGAAAGAGGAAGAAAGATGTATAGATAGATAGATATATAAATAAATAGATAGATAGATATAGAGAGAAGTTAAGAGAGAGAGAAAGAGAAAGAAGCAAATCCGTCATCCAAAGCTAGAAAGAGACGTAATAATATAAAAAAAAATAAAAATAAACGTGTAAGGTGTGAGTGAATCACGTAAGGTTGAACTCACCCTTTCAACCATAGAAACCACGGCCACAGACACAGCAACAGCGGGCGCGACCCGAGCCTTCAGAATGGACACGAGCGAAACAGACTTCCTAAGGAGAAAAGTCTTGCTCCTCTAGACCGCGAAGGACTCGAAATGCCGGATTTACTGTTGTGATAAATGGCAACAAGAGTCAAGAAAATGGAAGAAAATCCAAAGGCTTCTTGGGTGACGGATTGCTTCTTCACAAATGCTTATGATAGAGATAAGAGCTTTAGTCCTTATTTTTTTCCGTTTCTCTCTTTTTTTCTCTCTCTGTTATTGTTTTTTTCTGTCTCTCTTTCTTTCTCTCTCTCCTTCTCTCTCTCTCTCTGTCTCTCTTCTCTTCTCTCTCTCTCTCTCTCTATGTCTCTTCCTCTCTCTCTGCTTCTCTCCCTCTCTGTCTCTCTCTCTTCTCTCTTCTCTCTCTCTTCTAGTTTCTCTCCTCTTCTGTATTTATACGATGGTTATAGTGACTGTTAGGTGTTTATCTGTGATGTATGTGTGTTGTGTGTGTGTGAGGATTGTGTGTACGTGTGGAAGTGTGTGTGGTGTGTTTCTGATGAAGTAGTGTGTAGATGGATGTGTAGAGAGAGTGTGTAGGGTAGTTTATAAAAGTGAAAAAAAAGGAGAAAGAGAATAAGAAGAATAAAACGGAAGTAAAGAAAAATAGAAAAGTAATAGAGAGAAAAGAGAAGAAAATAGAACAAAAGGAAAGAAAAAAAATAGAAAAGAAGAAAAAAAGAAAAAGAGAAGATTAAGAAGAAGATACGAAAGAAATAAGAAGAACAGAGAAAAGAAGAAGAGAAGAGAAGAAGAGGAAGAAGAAGAAGAAGAAGAAGAAGAAGAAAGAAAAGAAGAAAAAGAAGAAAAAGAAGAAGAAGAAGAAGAAGAGAAGAAGGAAAGAAGAATGAGAAGAAGAAGAAAAATAAAGGAGAGAAAGAAGGAGAAGAAGAAATAGAAGAAGAAGCAGAAGAAGAAAGTGGAGGAGAAAAAGAAGAAAGAGGGGGAGGAGAAGATGAAGAAGAAGAAAACGAAAGGACAACCCGGTACAAGATGGAATAAGCAAACAAAGAACGCAAAGAAAGGAAGAAGTAAAAGAAACTACAGCAAAGAGGAAACAAAAAAAAAATCAGGAAACACAATGCAGTATCAAAAAAAAAAAAAAAAAATGAAAGAAAGAAAAAGGAAAATCAACAATGAAAAGAAAGGAAAATACCGCAGGAAAGAGAAAAGAAAAGAAAAGAAAATTAAAGAAAATCGAGAAAAAAAAAAAAAAAAAACATCGTAATTAGGTACGAGCCGGAGCCTGGGCCGAAGAGTTCGCTTTCCGGACGAGACGTTAAAAAGGCGTCTCCCGGGGGATGTCACAACAAAGAGGCGAAAGGGGGCGTTTGTTCGTAAGACCGCGCTAATAGGAGGAACGTGACACGAACGGCGTTGTCGGGGCTACGGAAGAGAAGGGGGAGGGGTGGGGTACGAAGGGGAGTGGGAGAGGAGAGAGGGGGAGGGAGAGGAAGAGAAGGGGGAGGGGTACCAAGGGGAGGGGTGGGGTACGGGTGGGTGGAGCTGAGAGAGGGAGGAGAGATAGGAAGAGAAGAGGGAGGGGTGCCAAGGGGAGGGGGGTGCAGGGTGGGGGGGAGAAACGGAAGGATTTAAGGGGAGGGGGTTAAGAAGGGAGATCATGTACTGGGGGTTAAGGGACGGGGTGGAGAAGGAGGAGGGAAGATAGAGAGGAGGAAGGAAGAAGAGGTAGGGAGGGGGCAAAGCGCGAAGAGGATGACAGATGGAGAAGGGCAGGGGAAGAAACGGAAGAAAAGGAGGGGGTAGAGGGGAGACATGAGGATAAGAGGAGCGAGGTGAAGAGGGAGAGGATAATTGAGAAAATGAAGAGGGGAGAGAGGGAAGGAGAATAGCTGAACGGAAGGGGTTACGAGCGTGGGGGAGGGGGGGACTGTGCTTCAGGCCGAGGATCTCTGGCATATGGGGGCTCCTGCTCGGCCAGGGGGGCTTTAAAGCAGGTGTGCAGAGGGAGAGGGCGGTTTGTTTGGAGTAGAGTGCAGAGCTTGTCTGTCTATTTGGTTGTCAGCAAATTCTGTTTGATTGTCTGCCTGATTGTCTGTCTGTCTGTCTCTCTTTCTCTCTTTCTGTCTCTCTTTTCTCTTTCTGTCTCTCCTTCTCCCTCGCCCTTTCTCCCCTTACACTGAAACGAGAGTACGGTAATTCCTGCTTCCACACATGTGCAAACACACACAGCGGAGGAAAGGAAAATTAATGAGACCAGGCAAACCGAATGACACGCAAGTGAAACGGAACGAAGCAGATTCGAATCAAATCCAAACAAAACCAAAACAAGCAAGGACACAAAAGAAAACTCGCCTTCACCCGTATAGATTTCCAAGGCAAATGATAACGATACGCATAGACAATACCTAAGGAAGGAGAAAAAAGGGAAAATAAAATAAGGGAAAAGATAAAAACGGGAAGGTGAATGTGGC
>NC_051396.1:41852128-41859628 GCF_015228065.2 Penaeus monodon
TTATTGTTGCTATAATAATTAATGTTCATATCTGATTTTTATCATTTCTCATTTGTATTTTTGCGATCTTCTCCTCCTATTCGTGACCTCTATCCCATTCCCTCCCCCCCCCTCCGCCTGCCCCCAAACCCCTCCCTCCAAACCCCTCCCCCCCCGCCACCTGTTCTCCCCCCTCGTCACAAATCGATACATCCTCTCCCCGCCCCCCCCCCCCCCTCCCCGCCCCCTCCACCCGACTATCCTCCGTCCCTATCTATCTCCCCCCCCTCCCCGCCCCCTCCACCCGTCTATCCTCCGTCCCCTATCTATCTCCCCCCCCCCTCCCCACCCCCTCCACCCGACTATCATCCGTCCCCTATCTATCCTCCCTTCCCCCATCTATCTCCCCCCATCCTCCCCTCCACCCCTCTATCCTCTCCCTCCTTCCCCTCCTTCGCCTCCCCCCCCGCCCCGAAACAGATCAAAAGAAAAACCGAATAACTTCTGCCTTTTCTCCCTCCTTCCGGATTCCCTGCGTAAGGAAATATGCGCGGGGGGGGGGGGAGCTGCCGATCGCACGCGCCGTAAGACAGGGCGAAGAGAGGCGGCGGGGGGTGGGGGTGGGGGTGGGGGGGGGAAGAAAGAGTTTAGGGGAGGAGGTGACGATAGGAGTGAGAGGGGGGGGAGAGGGAGGGGGGAGAAGGAGGGGGAGGGAGGGTGAAAAAAGGATGGAGGGAGAAGAAGAAAGGTTGGTGGGGGGGGGGGAGTGGAAGGAGGAGCGAGAGAGGAAGTTGGAGAGACGGGAGGGAGGGAGGGAGGGAGGGAGGGAGGGAGGGAAGGAATGGGATGGAGAGGAAGGGAGAGAAGGGAGGGAAAGAGAAAGAGAGGGAGGGAGAGAGAGAGAGAGAGAGAGAGAGAGAGAGAGAGAGAGAGAGAGAGAAGAGAAAAGAGAAAAGAAAAAAATAGAGACAGCCAACAACAAACAAACAGGCACAGAAACAACCACATAAATAAATAAATAAAAGAAAGAAAGAAAGAAAGAAAAAGAGGACAGAAAGAAGGAACGAGAATAAAGATAGCCAGAAAGAGGGAGAGAGAGACAGAGAAAGCAACAGAAAGAACGCACGGCAAACGCCTCGATCTTCAATGCACATCTCCAAACACAGAACTAACAAAGGGTGGGAGGGACGGAAGTCTTATATACTCAAACAGTCGAGTAAATTAAGTGACTCACTAGCGAGGCCAAGCGGGGCCGGGCGCTCACAAACAAAGAGAGGGGAAAAAAGAAAATGAAAATGAAAAAGAAAAAATGAAATGAAAATGTTCAATTAGGAAATGGAGGAAGATAAGGAGGTGGAGGATTATGAGAAACAAAGATGGTGGTAGCGATGAAATCATTTTGATGAAAATCAGACATCATATCATAAAAAAATTGGTAATAATGATGATTAAAACAGTGACAGTGGAAGTGATACTGCAATATTATTCTCATGATTTTGATGACGTAATAATTGTGATGTGATGATAATGATCATGATAATGATTATTATAACTGCCATCATGGTCACAATGACCGTAATAGTGAAAATGATAATTATGATAATAATGGCAGTAACAGTGATAATAAGAAAAATAAAAAATTATAACAATAATCATAACAATGATAATCGTTTAATGAGGATAATAATTATGATAACAATAACGATAACAATGATGAGGATAATTATGATAATGATACAAATAACGATAACGTTAATAATGATATTGATAATAATGAAAAAATAATATTATAACAATGATGATAAAAAAATGGTGATAGTAACGATAATAATGATAATAATAATAATGATAATAATAATAATAACAATAATAACTATAATAATGATAGTAATAATAATAATGATGATGAAGATGATAATGATAATGATATACAAATGATAACTTTGATGATGATGATGATAACAATACCAATAAAGACTATAATATATATATATATCCATATGCGCGCGCGCGAGTGCACACACACACACACACACACACACACACACAACACACCACACACACAAACACACACACAACACACACAACACAACACCCCAAAACAACAACACAATAAAACACACATACACACCCTCCCCAACACACATACACACACACAAAACCCCCCACACAAAACAACCACACACACACACACACCACACACCACACACAAAACACACACCACACACACACACACACACACCACACACACACATATAAAATATATATATTAAAATATATTAAATATTTAAATATTAATTTATAAAATATAAATATTTATAGTAAAATATAAAATTTAAAAATAAAAATATTAAAATATATAAATATATATATATTAATATATTATTTTATAAATGTCCAAAAGGAAATATATATATATATTATATATCTATCATATATATATTTATATATATATATATAAAATTTTTTATATATGTTTTGGTGTGTGTATATATATGTATAAAAATATACAATATTGTTAAAATATATTTTTATATATATTTTGTATATATATATATATATATATATATATAATTTTATAATATTCATTTCACAAAATATTATGTAATATATATATATATTATATTATATAATAAAATATTTTAAAATTATAATATTATAATTAATTTGTTGTGGGGTGTGTGTGTGTGTGTGTGGTGTGTGGGGTGTGTGTGTCTGTTGTGGGGTGTGTTGTGTGTGTGTGTGTGTGTGTGTGTAATATATATTTTTAATATATTATATATAATATAATTTTATATTATATTATAAAGTGTTTTGTGTGGGTGTGTGTGTGTGTGGTGGTGTGTTTTGTGTGTTTGTGTGTGTTGTGGTGTAAAATTAAAAATTTTAAAAATATAATATATTATATATAAAAATATTATATATATATACATATATATACTAAATACACCACACACACACACACCCCCCACCAAAAAACACACACCACACACACACACAACCCCCACACACAAAACACACATACCCTACATTAAAATGTGGATATATATAATTTATATAAAAATATTATATATATATATATATAACATCCTATATATACCTACACGCACACAAAACACATAAACACCCCACACACACAAAACACACATACAAAAACCCACCAACACACCCACACACAAAATATATATTAAAAATATTATATATATATTATATAGATATAATATATAGGGATATATTACACTACACATCTATGTAAATACATATATATATATATATATTATATAATATATATAATATTATATATATATTTTAATATTATATAATATATTAAAATAAAATATGTCCCAAAATATATATAATTGTCCATATACATAGGTCGCCCAAAAAAAACAAGCACAAATAAAAAGGTGATCCGGGAAACGGGGGAAAAAGGGGAAAGGAAAGTAAAGAGAGAAAGAAAAAAAAAGTGTCACAGGGTTAATCAGGAAGCCAGAAAAATCCACAGCCAAAAGTCTACGAATTTGTCAATATGATTTTACACTCTATAATCTCTGTGCCATATTTCCTCGTCTTTTTATTTCGGTTTTCACGCTTTTTGGGGATGGGTGTAGAGGGGGGGAGGGGGGCTGAGGGGTGCATTCAGTTTTTATTTCTATTTATTTATTTCGTTCTCTCGTGTCTCTCTCTCTCTCCTCCTCCTCTTTTTTTCTTCTTTGTTTTTCTTCTTCATCCTCCTTCTCCTTTTACACCACTTCCTCTCTTCCTATTCCTCTTCGTCTTCAACCCCCTGCTCATCCTCCTCCTCCTCCTCCTCCTACTTCTCTCTTTCCATCAAATCTTATTCCAATCATTCTTCCTCTTCCTATTTCTCTTCCATGTTTCTTCTCTCTTCTTTTCTCTTTTCTTCTCTTCCACCTTTTCCCTTTCCCTCTCCTTCTCTTTTTCTCTTATTCCTTTCCTCATTCTTCTCCTCTCTCTCATTCTCTTCCTCCTCTTTCTCCCTCTTTTTTTCTCTTTTTTCTCTTCTTCCGCCTTTCTTCACCCCCTCACCTCCCCTCTTCCTCTTTTCTGCCTCCTCCTCCTTCCCTCCTCTTCTTTCTTCATTCTTTCCCCTTTCCCTCCACCACCTCCTCCTCCTTCTCCTTCTCCTCCCTTCCTCATTCTTCCCCCTCCTCCTCCTTTCCTCCTCCCTTTCTCGTTCTTCCCTCTCCCATCTTCCTCTTTTCTGCCTCCTCCTCTGTTTTTCATTTTTCTCTTCTCCCTCCTCCTTCTTCCTTCCTCATTCTTCCCCCCCTCCCCTCCACCTCCTCCTCCTTTTCTCATTCTTCCCCTCTCCCCTCCTCCTCCTCAACCTCCTCCTCCCTTCCTCGCTCTTCCCCTCTCCCCTCCTCCCCCCTTCCTCGCTCTTCCCCTCTCCCCTCCTCCCCCCTTCCTCGCTCTTCCCCTCTCCCCTCCTCCCCCCTTCCTCGCTCTTCCCCTCTCCCCTCCTCCCCCCTTCCTCGCTCTTCCCCTCTCCCCTCCTCCCCCCATCCTCGCTCTTCCCCTCTCCCCTCCTCCCCCCTTCCTCGCTCTTCCCCTCTCCCCTCCTCCCCCCATCCTCGCCCTTCCCCTCTCCCCTCCTCCCCCCATCCTCGCTCTTCCCCTCTCCCCTCCTCCCCCCATCCTCGCCCTTCCCCTCTCCCCTCTTTCCTGCCTCCCCCCATCCTCGCTCTTCCCTTCTCCCCTCCTCCCCCCATCCTCGCTCTTCCCCTCTCCCCTCTTCCTGCCTCCGCCTCATCTCGAGCACAAACTGGAACTGAAAAATTCCTCCCTGTCACTCATCTCCTTCTTCTCTTGGCTTCTTTTTTCCTCTTTTGCTTCTTCCCTCTCTCGCCTTACCCTTGCTATTTCCCCTTTTCTCTGTCTCTGTTTCTCTCTCTCTCTTTTTGTTCTTGTAATGACTTTTCGTCTCTCTGATCTTGCTTTTGCTCTCTCTCTCTTGCTATACCTTTTATCTTGTTCTGTTTCTCTCTCTCTCTCTTTCTCTCACTTTCTCTCTCTATATTTCTCTTTCTCTTCTCTCTCTCTCTCTCTCTCTCTCTCTCTCTCTCTCTCTCTCTCTCCTCTCTCTCTCTCTCTCTCTCTCTCTCTCTCTCTCTCTCTCTCTCTCTCTCTCTCTCCTCTCTCTCTCTCTCTCTCTTGCTCTCCGGTTACAGGCTGTAAAGCTAGGGATTTATTCATTGATAAAGGTGGGGAGTGAGGCAAAATGTGAGAGTTTAATAACTGGAGCAGAAAGAGAAAGAAAGAGAGAGAGAGAGAGAGAGAGAGAGAGAGAGAGAGAGAGAGAGAGAGAGAGAGAGAGAAGAGAGAGAGAGAGAGAGAGAGAGAGAGAATATGTTGACCTTTTTCTACCATCTCAAGAAATTGAGAGAGAGAGAGAAAATAAAAAAAAATTAAGACATAAAAAAACATAGACAAAATTAAATGACACAAGAAAAAAATATATGACCAAAATTGCGAAAAAGACATACTTCATATATACATAAAAAGAACAATTATTCCTTTCCCTGATGATAAATTGACATTCGTCAAACATCGCTTCTCATCTCCCCTTTTATTTTCTCTCGCTCTCTTCTCCCTCTTCTTCGAATCTAAAGTTCAATGAAAATCCATGCGTGGTTGGGCGTGCGAGTAATGTGTAGTTAATCTGATGGGGTCATTATCATCTCCCCGACTAATTGCTTTCGGTTTGTGTTCGGTCATTATTTGGTCGGCGGTCGGGCCTCGCCGCCAGCCCCTTTGGCGAGCGCGATTGCGGCTGCCGTCCGCTCGTTGCTCTTGCGGTCTTTGTTGGGCCTCGCTCGGTCTTTCTCTGGCTGCGACTTCGGTCTTTGTTGGGCCGTTTCTCGCTCGGTCTTTCTCTGGTTGCGATTTCGGTCTTTGTTGGGCCTCGTTTGGTCTTTCTCTGGTTGCGATTTCGGTCTTTGTTGGGCCTCTTTCAGTCTTTATCTACTGGGATTTCGGTCTTTGTTGGGCAGTTCCTCGTTCGGTCTTTATTGTGATTTCGGTCTTTCTCTTGCTATTTCGGTCTTCGTTGGACTGTTCTCTTTCGGCCTTTCTCTGCTGCGAGTTCGGGCTTTCTCTTTTTCGATTTCGGTCTTCGTGGGTTCTCTCGGTCTATGTTTGGCTATTTTTCTTGCCGTCTTTCTTACGATCTTTGTCTGTTTTTCTTCCGTTCTCTCCCTCTTTCGCTGTATGTTTTACTCTCGGTCTTTCCCTTTTTCTTTGCCTATTTCTCTTTTGTTCTTTCCATCTTTCTTTGTCTGCTTCTTTTCCTTGCTCTTTTTAGATCTCTCTTTATCTGCTTTTCGTTCAATTTAGATTTCTGTTTGTTTCTTCGACAATTCAACTTTCCCTGTCCCTATTTTTCCTTCTCTCTCTCCTCTCTCTCTCTCTCTCTGTCTCTCTCTCTCTCTCTCTGTCTCTCTCTGTCTCTCTCTGTCTCTCTCTCTCTTTCTGTATATGTATATATATGTATATATGCATATATATATATATATATATATATATATATATATATATATTATATATATATATATTATATATATGTATATATATATATATATATATATATATATATATATATTATATATATATATATATATATATATATTATGTATATATATATATATATATATATATATATATATATATATATATATATATATATATATATACTTCTCACACTATCTCTTTTTCTTTTTATCTCTATCCCTCCCTTTTCTCTCTCTTTCTCTGTACGTCTGTCTGTCTGTCTTTCTCCCTTTGTCTTTGTCTTCCCCCTCCCCCTTTCTCTCTCTTTCTCCCTTTCTCTCATTGCCTTTCTGATGAACCCTGACATAAGCGTGTGTGTGTGTGTATGTGATTCAGTGTGCGTCGCTGGGTTTGCGTTAATGTGTGCATTCGTTCCTGGCTCTTCCCAGGACGCGAGAGAAAATAGAATAAAAAAGACTTGATCACTTGCGAGTCAAAAACGGGGTAAGGGAAAGGGGATCAAGATAGTGTAAAAGGAGACGGCGAGAGAGAAGTAAAAGAGGAAGAAATAGAGAAACGATGAAAGGCCACCAAAATAAATTGCAATAAGCCGTTATTTCCTGGCCTTGACATTACTTTTATTGTTTGCATAAACGTTGAGCCTGCACGTGCGCCTTGACAAGTGTGAAAGGAAATCCCTCGTGAGCTTGGAGTAAGAAGAAATTAAACACAAAATAAACGAAAATGAGGTTTATAAACACGTGTGATAGTGTTCATTTATTACCCTGCAGGCAAAGGAACATGCATTAAAACCGATTTAGCTCTGACTCAAATGCACCTTTGAACGTTAACTAGAGAAGCCCTGATACTCCCCCCCCCCCATCCTTCAATATCCTCGAGAGCATTTATTATCTCATTTCCTTGCCTCTTTTATTTTATTTATTTTATCTTATTTTTTTAATTACTGTTTAATACTACTTGGATCTTATGTCTAATCAAATTTGGTTC
>NC_051396.1:41894173-41909173 GCF_015228065.2 Penaeus monodon
AATGTAAGTCCTTCACTGCTTTAAACATTTTCTCGTCAGAATATCTGATTTAGAAAAATGAGAGAGGGCAAAAATTGCATTTATATTTTGGTGAAAATGTCTTGATTAGAAGAATGTTTTCCTTTTCAGATGAAGGAAGCTCAAAGAAATTTTTGCCTGAGAAAGAGAGAGAGAGAGGGAGAGAGAAGAGAGAAGAGAGAGAGGAGAGAGAGAGAATGTGTGAGAAAGAGAGAAAGTGAGAAAGAGAGAGAGAGAAAGAGAGAGACAGGGGAGAAGAGAGAGAGAGAGAGAGAGAGAGGGAGAGAGAGAGAGAGAGAGAGAGAGAGGAGGAGAGAGAGAGGAGAGAGAGAGAGAGGAGAGAGGGAGGAGAGAGAGGAGAGGAGAAGGATAGGAGAGAGAAGGAGAGAGAGAAAGGAGAAAGAGAAGAGGGAAAAGAGAGAGAGAAAAGAGAAAGAGAGGAAGAGGGAAGGGGAGGAGGAGGAGTAAAATCAAAAAATTGTTGTGCTCAAAAAAAAATTTCGCCGGTTTAACGGGAGCCTTAGAAAGGGATTTAAAGTAAAGGATGGAAAAAAAGTAAATTGAAACTTGGAGAGAGAAAGGGAGAGAGAGAGAGAGAGAAAGGGAAGAGAGGAGGAGAGAGAGAAGAGAAGAGAAGAGAGAGAGAGAGAGAGAGAGGGGAGAGAGGAGAGAGAGAGGGGAGGAGGAGACTAAAAGACAGGAAGGGCCGAGACACGGAGAGAAAACAGAGGGAGAGGAGACAGGAAGAGAGGTGAGAAAGAGGGAAATAGGTGAAAATGAAAATAGATAGATGAATAACAGAAAAAAAAATGAATGTATGGAAAGATGAAGATGATTCGCAGAAAACGTATTCCAATCACGCAGAAAACGGGAGACTATAAAATGTTAGCTTTAAGACGTTAAATTGTTATATTCCACATAACGTATATATTCGTGTATATTGCCATATGCATATAGTCCCACGTACATACTTATGCATGCATGTAAGAACCTCCTTCATCGAAAATAATTGTTATTTTTTTTTAAGGGTCAAAAACTGATAATTATTTACGTTATTAACATCAGAATTCAATACATAAAAAAAAGGAAGGGGCATGAGAGGAATGGAGCACTAAGCAACAATAAAAAGGGTCTCTTTGCAACAAAAATATCATCAGACTGTTAGTTGCACATATTCAAATGGCCACCCTATTGAAACAGGGACGCAGAACGAATGTAACCGAATTAACGTAATGAATATAGTGAACTGTCAAATAGTGAGACATCATCAAAGGAATTTCAACGCTAAATTTCGTTGCATTCCATTCTGAAACGAAACGATGATCATAATACAAAATATATTTCTTTTTCCCCTCACTGAATGAGTTTTTTTGATAGGCTGGTAGATGCAAAGGGGGAAGGGGAGAAGGGTGGGGGTGGGGATGAATTTACCTCCACACTGTATATGTCAGTTTAGTAATACGTTATGCAGCATATGTTTTAGGGATGTGTTTTTTTTATAAACTGGGACCCCAATGCCTGTTTTAGATATATATTACTTGATGTAGTATTATACTGATTAGGCAGTCCTATTCGTTTGACTTAGATATTTCCAAGGGTATACCCTGTTTTTTTTTGTCTGTTCGTTTGTATATATCGGCTTCTGGCAGTCTGTGTCAAGATATAATGCACAGACTTTTATTTCCTCGTCCATCCATCTGCCTCTCTCTTTAATCGGTGATGAAGAAGGAAATGTTACAGCAATACATAGCCTTGCGGAAGGGAAACACAACACAGCACTGGCATGTCTAGTGAGGCAGGAGGAGATGGATAAACAGGTAAAGCATTGGAGTGCTTACATGCATGCATAAGTATGTACGTGGGACTATATGCATGTGGCAATATATACGATTATATAAGTTATGTGGAATATAACAATACATTGATAGAATAACATTATATACATATTTCAGTAACATATATATAAAGCTAGGTTACACTTTATGCGTGTGCGTGTGTGTGTGTGTGTGTGTGTGTGTGTGTGTGTCTGTGTATGTATGTGTGTCGTGTGGTGTGTGTGTGTCTGTATGTCTCTCTCTCTCTCTCTCTCTCTCTCTCTCTCTCTCTCTCTGTATATATATATATATATATATTATGTATATATTGTATGATATATATATATATTATATATACACACACACACCACACACCCCCACACAATTATATATATATATATGTATATTATATATGATATATTATATATTGTGTGTGTGTGTGTGTGGTGTGTGTGTGTGTGTGTGTGTGTGTGTGTGTGTGTGTGTGTGCTTTTCTGTCTTGCTATTTCACATTTAAACTCAATACTTCTTTCAAGGTCATTTAAGCAAACCCACGTAAATGTCCTTGAACGTTCTATAAATCAATAGACAAATTTACATATATAAAACCAAATACAGAAACAGCTACACATCACGTGAGACTCACTGACGGCAACAGGGAAGGGGCTCAGGGAGGGGGGGGGGTGTCACAATGGCCGAATGTGGTTAAAAGTTTGTAAACAAATGCATCGGCGCAAAGGGACCCTGCTTGTTCGTTTGTCGGCTTCATTGGCTAAGCAAACGAACAGCAGTGTGCGTTAACACAACCTTGTTCAGATAACAAATGCTTTCTCTAAATCACATTGCCATTAGCACCCCTTCTCTATTGTTTCCTTCTGTAATTACCTCATTTGTCACCCATTCTTATATCTCCCCTGTCATTATTCTTCCTTCCCTCTCCTCCCCCTCTCTCTCTCTCCCACTCTTCCCCTCTCATTTCTCCCCTGAATCTCTCTCTTACAATCTCTTTCTCTCTCCTCCAATCCTCCTCCTCTCATTCTCTCCTCTCCTTCGCCTCCCTCTCTTCCCCCTCTCGGTTATTTGCCTTTCTCTAATTACCTCTCTCTCAATCAATATCACAATCATCTACCTGCTTCGTGTCTAACGGTCTCATCTACTCTGGCATCAGGCTTGGTCCGAGGATTAAGCGGCCTTCACGGAATAAATGCTGAAATAACGTGATACTGATATATGACGTAATTGCAGGCACCTGGGGGAATCTAATGCTTTTGTTTACCGTTTATGATGCTACTGCGCGTGTGTGGGAGGCTGTCTATTTTTGCAATACTTTTATTTTTTCTCTCCCCTTTCTTTTCCCCTTTTTTTTCCCCTTTTTCTTTCCTTCTTCTTTTCGGGTTCCCCTCCCCTTCTTTTCAACGGTTCTAAAAAACCCGTTTTTAAACCCTAAATTTTCAATCCCCCCCCTTTTTAATTTTTCTCCTCTCTCTCTCTCCCCTCTCTCCTCTCTCTCCTCTTCTCTCTCTCCTCTTCTCTCTCTCCCCCTCTCTCCCCTCCTCCTCTCTCTCTTCTCTTTTCCCCTATTCTACCCCATTTTCTAGCTCTTTCATCTCTTTTCCTTTCTTCCTCTCTTTTTTTTTTCTCCTTTCCTCTCCCCTCTCTCCTCCTTTCTTCTTTTCTCTTTCTCTCTCATTTCTCTCATTCTCCTTTTCCCCTCTCCTCTCTCTCCCCCCTTCCCCCCCCCTCATCTTCCCCTCCTTCCCTTTTTTCTCTCTCTTCTCTCTCTTTTCTTCTCCTTTCCTCTCTCTCTCTCCCTCCCTCTCTCTCTTCCCCTCCTTCTCTTTCCCTCTCTCTCTCTCCCTCTCTCTCTCCCAACACACACACAAAACACACCAACACACACAACACACCCACACACACACACACACACACACACACACACACACATGCACACACACACACAAACACACACACACACATGTGTATATATTCTCAGCGATCCCCCATCCCCTTCCCCTTCAGCTTTGACCCACTCCCGTTCCGATCCCAAATCCCTCCTCCCCAGAGTTCCCCTGCCCTTCCCCCCCCCCCCTCTCTTATCCCTCCGCCAAGGTCTCGCAGCCTTCCTTCCCCTAGCTGGTCCCGAGAGCAAACGGAATTCCGGGTTTCCCCAAACCCAAACTTTATAAATAAAAGTTTTCGTCGCCACATAAGTTTGATGCTCTTGTGCGTGTGCACGTGAGTATGTGAGCGTGTGTACGTATGTGTGCGCGTGTGTGTGTTTCTTTACTTATGTGTGTGTTTGTTTGATTGTTTGTTCCTGTGTGTGTGTGTGCGTGTGTCTATGTGGAGGATGTGTGTGTGTGTGTGTGTGCATGTGTGTGTCTGTGTATGTGCGCCAGTGTATTTGATTATACATATATGTATGAGTGTTTAAATGCCTTGTTTGTAAAAGCGAATTTCTGTCATCTAACCAATGGGTTGCTTCACTATAAGATTACTATCGTTTAATTTCATGTTTTATAGTATAACAAATAAGAGAAATTCTAATGTTCGTTATGGCAATGATGCAAAAAAATTTGCCGAGAGATTTCACCCCCGATTTTTAACCGTTACATCATACCACTTTATTGCATTCATATTATAAGTATAATATATATTATAATATATAATATATAGATTATATTAATATTATATATATAACAAATATATTATATTATATATATATATTTTAAATATTATATATTATATAATATATATATATATAGTGTGTGTGTGTGTGTGTGTGTGTGTGTGTGTGTGTGTGTGTGTGTGTGTGTGTGCATATATAACATATATAATTATATATATATATATTAATTATATTATTATTATAATATATTATGTACACCACACCCCACAACAACAACACACCACCACCCACACACACAACCACAACAAACCCCCCACACACACACAATCACACACACACACAACACCAAACACAACACAATATATATATTATAATTTATTTTTTAAATAAAAATTTAAATTATAATATAATATTATATATATATATTATATATACCTGATAGAAAAACCCACTTTAAAAAAACTCTTTTTATTAAAAATGAGATACAGTTTCAAATCCCCTGGACCCCATTTCAGGGAGAGAAAGGGAGGGGAGGGGCTATAAAAGAGAGAGGGAGAAGCAACGGGTAACCCGGGGGCAGGTGAGGACAGACAACGGAAGGAGGTAGGTCAGATAGGGTCGGAGGATCGGGCGGCCCATGCCCCCGGAGGCCGGAAAGGGGAGAAGGCGGGGGTTTTGTGGGAAGCGAGGAGACTATCACAGGAGAAAGCCGCTGTTCAAGTTAAAATTAAGAGAATTTATTAAGAGGGTTCCCCTGCGGGCGTGGACATCAGCAGAAGGAAAGACAATTTTGCGCCCCCCGACCCTCCATCTGATGGCCTGTGTCCCCCTGAAAAAAAAAGGGCTTTTTGTTGTTTCCCCCAGATCCCCAAAGTACTTATTTGAGAAGCCTTAGTGAGACTGGCGCCTGTTTCCCCCAAAGTATTGCTTTTCACGGAAGAGCAAGGTGCCCACCCTTTGAGGTAGAGGAGACTGGTGTAGGGTTTTATTATATAATTATTATATATATATATATATATATATTTATATATATATATATGTATGTAAAATGAAATATATATATATATATATATTATATTAATATATATATATATGTGTGTGTGTGTGTGTGTGTGTGGTGGTGTGTGTGGTGTGTGTGGTGGTGTGTGGTTTTTGTGTGTGGGTTGTGTGTGTGTGTGTGTGTTGTGTGTGTGGGCCGCGCGTGTATTTTGTTGTGTGGGTTTAAAACATATATGAATATACATAAAAATATATATATATATATATATAAATAATTATATGTATGTAATATATATAATGCTATATATTTAAAATAATATATAAAAAATTATTGTATATATATATATAATATATATATTTTTTATATAATATATATATTATTATATATATTTAAATAAATAGTATATTATATATTATATAATATTTTTATATATATAAATATAATATATATATATGTTTTATGTGTATATTTTTTTTTCGGTAGGTTCATGTCTGACTGTTCATGGTGTATGTATTATATCATATATATACATATTATATATTAAAAAATTTATACATATATTATATAAATTATATATATATATATATATATATATACATATATACATACAAAAATATATATATAAAATATATATTATATAATATTAAAATAATATATACATAGGGATATTATATAAATAATATATATATATATATATATTTATAATAATTTTTTAAAATTATATATATACACATATATACATTATATATTAAAATTATATATATATATATTTTTTATATATATTTATATATATTTATTCATTATATACTTGTATAATGTATAAGTTTTAATCTTATATATATTTAATTTATAATATAATATATAATTATGTTATATGTAAAATGTATTATTTAATTTTCTATTAAACATTGTTTTTTGTATTTTTTATTTTTATATTATAATATATTATTTTTTAATTTAAAATTAAAATTGTTTGGTGTGTGTGTTGTGTGTGTGTGTGTGTGTGTGTGTGTGTTTGATGTGTTGTGTGTGTCGTGTGTGTAAAAATGATATATAGACAAATAAACAAATAATATTTAATATATATAGCCATATGAACTATAAATATATATATCAGTATATTATTATAGTTCATCTCTCTCCTCCCACCCCCCTCTCTCTCTCTTTTTTTCTTTACCTAATTCACTCTGTCTTCCACGCGCTCTTTGTTCTTCACTCTGATAATTCTGAGCGCTCTCTGTGCTCCGCTTATTTTTTCTCGTATGGTTAGCATCGTTACTCCGTATCATGTGTGGGTGTGCCAAAGTTTGCGAAAGTGGTGGTGTCAACAAGTGCGCTGTTATGATACAGCATTAATGCTTGAATGTTACTTGCGCGTTTTAACTTGAAATAGATAAGAGATGATTCATAACCTTGCAAATATCGTTAGGCTTTTGACTAATTGGTATTCTCATTACTTCTATATGTTTCCTTGTTTCATAATTAGTGAATTAAAGAAATTATGATAATCGTTACGGCTATGAAATCAGCAAGTTTGTTATTGTCAGCAACATAAGCATCATAATGATCATTATCATTATCTGAACTGTCATTGTTATCAACAACATCATCCTTTTTATAGTTTCCTTACCACTGTTATGCTCATTATCATCATTATCATTATCATTGTGTATTAGTAACTGCATTACCATTTTTTAGGTTATTCTTTTATTAGCCTCATCTTCATTTCCATGGATCATCCTTATTATCATTAGCAGCAGCATTAGTAAAAACATCACTAATGTTATAGGCATAATTGCCATCGTTAACATCACACAGGTATTGGCCTTAGTCTACAGCACAGTTATCATTATTATCATTACTGTCTTTGCTTTGATCATTCTTCGCATTCATCCTCGTGTTTGAATAGACGCATTCCTTGGTCTGTTTTTACCCTGCAACATACTCTTTCGATCATTCATTACGAGATTTCCTATTGAGATAGCTGGAAGCACACTCACTCATAATATATATTATCACACACATAAATGACAACACGCTACAGAAAATGTATCTACACTCAGCTAGAAATAACGATTTCTCTAAGATAATATTTTCACTTAAGATATGAATAAAAAAAAATATATAGCAATTGTTTAGAAGAAATGAAAGATGAAATAACAGGATAACAAGATTGTGACGAAGATTATCAACAATGGTTTTAATTCATCGTGAGAATTGACTCGTAGGTCTCGACACACGCACGGAACGGGGGCTCAGCTCTCTGGCCTTCGATTCTATAACTCGAGGAGTATAGACTAAAAGGGGTATATTTTCACTGAGTATTATACTCTTGAACTATCAGGCAATTAATACTTTGTGATCTATGACAGTTCAGTTCAGCCGTTTTTCATCATCATTTGTGTTGATTTTTTTCAACTAATTTTGAAATATACATACATAAGATGTCAATATTCCTCTTTGTCATCTTCCTTCTCTCTTTTAAATTTCATAGCTGGGTATTTTTTGGGGGGGTGGCAATTTTTACAAATTGCCTTACCTTGTTTTCTTTTGTGTCTCGTTTCTATTCCAACATTGTTATTTAATTTCCACCAATTAACAGATAGCCGTAATTGCTTCACCTCAGAGCCAGCTGCCTTGACGCGCTGTGGAGGCTTCAACTTTTTATTTTGTATTTTTTCTTCTCTCTCTTTTTCCTTATTTTTCTTTTCTTTTCTTTCTGAAGTCCATTTGAAATGCGGCGTGCCAGACCGTAGAGTTTTCAGCAAAACTGTCCAAGTCCGCTCGTAATACGTATGTGTTACAGAATAAGATACTCCAATCAGGCAAATGAAGAAAAGTTTTCCTCAGCGTTAAAGGGATAAATATATTTGCGAAATCTTCAAACTTTGATGATAAATCAATCTGGAATGTTGCAGCATATGAGGCATCTCTTTTGATCGAGGAAAGGCTGACTTCAAACATTTCCATTAATAAACTACCTTGAAGCAGAGTAACATGATATGATTATATACACATTCATATGGTGTGAAACTATTAACACACAGCAACATATACAAGTGTATATATGATGTGTGTGTGTGGTGTGTGTAAAGAGCAGAGAGAGAGAGAGAGATCAGAGAGAGCAGAGAGAGAGAGAGAGAGAGAGAGAGAGAGAGAGAAAGAGAAAGAGAAAGGACGACAGGGCCGGGAATTGCACCGGAATCGTCACCCGATGGCCCGCTAAGACAATTTGGTTCTGATCAGGTCGAAGAAAACGTGGTAAAGTTACGGCAGCTTATTAGGATCATGTCGAACAGGTGGGGGGAGGGAAAAGTGGGAGGGGGGGTCATGGGGCGGAAGGAAGAGGAGGGAGAGGAGTGTAGGGAGGGGAGAGGGAGGGAGGGAATTAGAGGGGTGTGGAGGGAAAGGAGTGAGGTGAAATATTGGGAATGTAAGGCGGTTAGTGGAGAATAGCAAAAAGAGGGAGAGGAATCTGTGGAGCAGAAGAGCAGGGACGGAGTAAGGACTAGTGCAGGGGAGGGATGGAGAAGGGGGAGGGATGTGGATGGGGGGGGGAGTCGATACTGGAAATAGGCACGGGCGGGGGAAGGGGGTGAATAAGATGTGTAGAGCATGAGAGGAAATGTGGTGAAATAAGAGGAGGAGGATGTGGACAGGAGCTTGCTAACATGAGAAGAAACTCGTAGGTAAGGGAAGGATGAGTAATGAGGGTTGATGAATAAGGAAGAAGTAGGACAGAGATTAAGGGAGGAAGAGAGGATAAGAGTTGGACGAGTCCGTAGCGAGGCGGACATTCATCTTAGGGATGTTTCTTGCAGCTTTTGAATTAATTTGGACTAGACTTTCGGAGAAAAATGTAAGGAAGAGTGAATCAGAGAAAGAGAAAAGGAGAGAGAGAGAGAGGAGAGGAGAGATAGATAGAAGGAAGAGAGAGAGAGAAGGATGAGCAGAGAAGTGAGAGAGAGACTCAGAGAGATAGTGAGAGATAGAGGGAAACAAAGGAAGAAAGAGAGATTTATAAAAGAGACCAAACAAAACAAAACAAATCACCAGATAACAAACTGGCACAGCTTACATTCGAAAGAAAGAAAAAAAGAAAGAAAGAAAAGAAAAAAAACACACAGAAAAAGCAACACTGCCTATAATCATGCCCTATGAAATAGATTAGAGTGGAACCATTGCCTTATCGAGTTCGGCAAAAACTCACTCGAGTTGTAATTAAATTATGATAATCTTAGTCATTATAATGCCGAATGAACGTAACAAACGCGCCTCGGGTTGCGTCGGAGCGGCCGTCTATTGTGATTAATTATTCAGGGCGATATATTGTCCTGAATAATAATTAGCTCAACGGAACACGTTTGGTGTCTAGTTCCGAATACGTTTTTGTATTATCATTATTGTTATCGCCTTTTCAACAATACGATTAATTATTGCTATTATGGTATTGTTGTCATCATCATTGTCGACATAGTTATTGTTATTATTGTTATTGTTATTATTATTATAATGATAATATTAATAATAATAATGATAATAGTGATAATAATGATAATCATAATGAATATAATAAAAATATTGATGATGAATCTGATCATGATATTAATAGTATTAATAATAATAATAAATAATAAATAATACTAATACTAGAGAAAGACCCACCTTCAGTAATAATAATATAATACATAATATATAATAATAATAATAATAATAATGATACTATAATACTAATAATAATATAATTAATAATATAATAATAATAATTTATAAAATGAATAATAATCAATAATAAAAATCGGTGATTAATTATTATAATAATAATATAATAATAATAATAACTGTTGATGCATAATATTAACAACCACAACACTCACTAACTACTACTACTACTACCTACTACTACTCACTACTACTACTAATATAATTACAAAAATTAATATATAATAATAATAATTAAAAATACTGATAATAAACTGAAAATAATGATAATATTATAATAATCATAATAATAATGATAATATGATAAAATAATAATAATAATATAATAATAATAATAATCTAATAATAATACAATAATAATAATAATAATAATAATAAATACAACTAATAATAGCATAAAATAACATAAACAACTTACAATAACAATTCAATAACATAATACATTACATTATTAATAATGCTAATGATAATAATAACAATGAAAAAGAAATAGTGGAAAATAATAAGTATCCAAGAACAAGACTTATTAATAATTAATATAACAACCATAACTAGTAAGATCTAACAATAACTTATTTATTATATGATATCATAATAAATGATGAATGCACGATGATGATGAGCGATATATAATAAAACCAATAATGATATTAATAATAATTGAGAATAATATATACTCTATGATAATATATAATATGATATAATAATAATAATATAACTCATAATAATGGTATAATAAATAATAATAACAATAATAATAATAACGCTAAAAAAATAAATAATTATAAATATAATAAATCAATATAATAATAATAAATAATTAATAATAATAATAATAATAATAATGATAATAATAAAAAAATAATATGCATCTATAATTGATAATAACTAATAACAAGAAACTGATATGTGATAATAATAATAATAATAATAATAATAATAATAAGAATTATATCATTATTGAGATATCCTAAATAATATAATAACTACTTATACTACTACTACTACTATATAAGAGAAGCGACTACTACGTACTCTTTCTTTTACGTGGTAGGTTTCATGTTTTATCAGCCGCTGTGGTAACAGATATACTAATTGTATTTTTTCATGGATATGCGTATGCCTCTGGAGTGAGTACGTGGTAGGGTCTCCCAGTTTTCGCTTTCCACGGAGAGTGCCGTGTTACCTTTTATGTACGCTTCCTCTATTTTCCGGCTTGGGACCCGCCCTTGACTTGGGCTGGTTGCCCACCCAGTGGCTAGGTAGGCAATCGAGGTGAAGTTCCTTGCCCAAGGGAACAACGCACTGGCCGGTGACTCGAACCCTCGAACTCAGATTGCCGTCGTGACAGTCTTGAGTCCGATGCTCTAACCACTTGGCCACCGCGGCCTTACTACTACTACTAATGATAATAATAATAATAATGATCACAATAATAATAATAATGATCACAATAATAATAATTATGCGGATAATAACAATAACAACAACAATAATAGTAAAGATAATAATGATAGTAATGATAGCGATGCTAATAATAATAATGATAATAATGATGCTAATCTTCCTCTCCTACATCTCTCTCTCTCTCATTGCTTTTTCCCTTTCTGACCCTCCTCCTTTCTATCTCCTTCCCTCCCTCCCCCCTTCTCTCCCCCCCCCTCTCTCTCTCTCTCTCTCTCTCTCTCTCTCTCTCTCTCTCTCCTCTCTCTCTCTCCATCTCTCTCTCCTCTCTCTCTCTCTCTCTCTCTCTCTCTCGCTCTCTCTCTCTCTAACTCCCTCTCTTCTCCTCTCTCTCTTTCCTCCTTTCTTTCTCCCCAAATATAGCTGTAAAGGAACAAAGAAATGGCATACCCGTGTAAAATCCACTGGACTCTTCTCCCCTGTCGCTCCCCCCTCCCCCACCCAACGTGCCAGAGCCTAGCAACCCACGACACAGAAGTTCAATATATCAAG
Organism: Penaeus monodon; assembly: GCF_015228065.2. Classification (NCBI taxonomy): domain Eukaryota; kingdom Metazoa; phylum Arthropoda; class Malacostraca; order Decapoda; family Penaeidae; genus Penaeus; species Penaeus monodon. The sequence goes on from NC_051396.1 coordinate 41,906,313, forward strand.
TGCTGTTACGGGGGATATAATAAGCTTTGTGTTCCTTTACGCTCCATATATTTATTTCGTGTAATTTTCGAACTTAATCTTTTCGGTCGGTTACGTTTCTATGGTTGGTACTTTGTTTTTCTTTATGTAAATATACTTAAAGTGATTTGTTCCCCTGCCTAATCCTTGGATTTCATCCCTTTCATTTGATTGCATTCAGTAGCTACAGTCCTCTATTATGTTTTCGTATATATAGATCAGTTTCTAACGTGTGTAGCGTATGTGTGTGAATATATGGATAGTGTGTATGCATAGGTGTGTATAGAATGTGTCTTGGTGATTAAGTGTGTATATATGCATGTGCGCTTTGTGTGTGTGTGTAAAGTGTGTATATATATATTTATATATATATTTTTTTTTTGTATTTACGTTTATTTATTTGTATTATGGATCATATGTGTGCGATTTCTTTGTTTCTGCATATGTACCTGGGTAAGAGAAAATGTTTGTTTGTGTTTTTTTGTGTTTTTGTATATGTATGTGTATGCGTATGGATATGTGTATGTTTATGCGTATCTGTGTATGTGTGTGCTGAGGAAGGTTCGAAACACGACCTGAATAGCTGGCTTTCCAGACGTGAAGGAAGCTGCATGTTTCATTTCCTAGGTCAGGGTCGGTTGTGTCTAGCGAGGAATCTGTGAGAAAATATAGAAAATATAATCGGAAATAGATGTAAATGGGACAGAAATTATAATGAGATGAAATGAGATGATGACGTGATGTATTAAGAGTTGATAAGGAGGAGATACGTATCTAAGGAACTTTTTTACGATAAAAGGGGGGAAACTTAAGGAAAAACAGACGGATATTAGAAACGATTTAATCTCTTTCTCTCTCTCTCCCCCTTCTACCTCTCATTCTTTTTTCTCTCTCTTCCCATTGTTCTCCCTCTATATCACATACATTCTTTCACAAACCTATCGGTTCCTACGGCCTTATTCCTCTAACAAAAACGCCATAAACCCAATATTCTGTCACTCTAGCTGTAAACCTCTCTGTAAATGCATCGTTCTCTCAGAGATTGCTTCTTGCTAATCCGATAAAAAAGATTGTCATTTGATTTGATATAATATAAAGGTTTAGGGTTTATGGTACCGACATTTTATATTAGACCTCCCTTAAAAGCTTTCATTTTAATTTCTAGTTAGCTGTTTTGCTTTATCATTTTGGAGTAGGAGGAGGTTATGCAATATTTAAATCTCTGTTTTATGCTTTCAATCAAAAAAGAAAGACAGAGAAGACGGTTTTCCTCTTCTTATATCACAGAAATGTTGCATTTATTCAGAACCCAGTCTATTTTGCACAGAGCTCTATAACACCAGACCATTCAAAAAGGCTGTCAAAGTAGATATAAAGCTAAAACAAAACAAAAACTGTAAGAACGCCTTCAAAATCCATGAGAGAGAGAGAGAGAGAGAGAGAGAGAGAGAGAGAGAGAGAGAGAGAGAGAAGAGAGAGAGAGAGAGAGAGAGAGAGAGGAGAGAGAGAGATTTATATATGTACATACATACATACATAATATATTTTATATATTTTTATATATATATATATTATATATATATATATATACTATAATATATTATATATATATATATATATATATATTTATTTTTTTTATATACATATGTGTAGATATATGGATAGATAGATAGATAGATAGATAGATAGATATCAGACAGACAGATAAATAGACAGACAGACAAACAGACAGACAGACAGACAGATAGATAGATAGATAGATAGATAGATAGATAGAGGGAAAGAGGATAAGCAACTAAAACGTCAAAAGCAAAAAACTCTTTTCGCAGATCGCCGTCCACCGCTGCCATTCCCGCGCGTTTGTGTGTCTTGAACAGCCTCGGAAACGCAGTGAACCTTGTGCACCACCGTTGATCTTCCGTTGTTTAACCACATCACAAGTCCTGTTCAATTTGCATGTTATGACGTTATGGAGCGGGTTAGGTGGGGGGAGGTGGGAGGGAGGAGAGAGGCGGGGGGGGGTGAGGAGAGATAGGGAGGTGAGGAGAGAGGCGGGGGGGGGGGGTGAGGAGAGAGGCGGCGGGAGGGGGGGTGAGGAGAGAGCGGCGGGGGGGGGGTGAGGAGAGAGGGGAGGTGTGGAGAGAGGCGGCGGGGGGGGGGTGAGGAGAGGTGGAGAGGGAGGAGAGAGGTGGGGAGGGGGAGGTGGGAGGGAGGAGAGAGGGAAAGGTGAGGGGGAGAGGCGGAAGGGAGGAGAAAGTGGGAAGGAAGGACGGAGGAGAGAAGGGGGGGAAAAAGGGAAAAAAGGGAGGGGGGAGGAATGGGGAACCGGGGGGAAAAAGGAAAAAGGGGGGGGGGGAAAAAGGGGGGAAGGGGGGGTGGCGAGGGGAGGAGAGAGGAGGGAGAAAGAAAGGAAGGAGAAGAGAGGGGGGAAAGGGAGGAGAAAAAAGAGGGGAAAAAGAGAGGGAGAGAAGGGGAGGGGGGAAGGGGGGAAGGGGGGAGGAAAGGGGAAGGGAGGAGGAAAGGGGGATAAAAATAGATGGAAAGGTAAAAAGGAAAGGGGGAAAAGGGGAGAGAAAGATGGAAGGAGCTGGCTAGAAGGAGAAGGAGGATGGAGAGGCAACGGGAGGGAGGGATGGGAAAGCAGGGAGAGGAATGGATTAGATAGATTAGATGGGGTACAGGTGAAGAGGGGGGGGGGGGGGCAAAGGGTTCGGATCGGGCCGGGGGGTTCGAGAGCGCCCCCCCCCCCCCAGCTCTCTCTATTGGCTCAAAGGGGTTTACAAACCCGAAAGCCCCAAAAAACAACAACATTGCATTTGTTTTTCACACAAAAACCCCCCACT
>NC_051396.1:41939173-41942070 GCF_015228065.2 Penaeus monodon
AAGAAAAAAAAATTAAAAAAGGAGAGAAAAGGAGAAGAAAAGGAGAGAGAGAGGAGGAGAGGAAAAGGAAGAGAGAGGAGAGAGAGAAAAGAAAAGAAAGAAAAAGAGAGGAGAAAAAAAGAGAAAAAGGGGAGAAAAAGAGAGAGAGAAGGAGGGGGAGAAAGAAAAGGGGGAGAGAGGAGGAGAGAGAGAGGGGAAGAAAGAGAGAGAGAAAAAGAGAGAGGGGGAAAAAGAAGAAAGGAAAAAAGAGAGAGAGAGAGAGAGAGGAGGGGAGAGAGGGGAGAGGAGAGAGAGAAGAGAGGAGAGAGAAGAGGAAAAAAAGAAAAAAGAAAAAAAAGAGAGAAAAGAGAAAAGAGGGGGGAGGGGAAAAAGGGGAAAAAGGGAGGGGGAAAATAAAAATTTTTTTAATGCAATTAATGAAAAAATTAAAAAAATTCATTTTTAAATTCAAAAATTTTTTTATTTTTTTAACTTTTTCCCATTTTAATTCTTTTTCCCCTTTTTGTTGTTTTTTAAAAAATTTTTAAACCTAACAAATTTTTTCAAACCCCATTATTTTTTTTTTGAGGGTTTGATATTTAAAAAATTTATTTTATTTTTTGGCCAAAGAACCCATTTATTTCAAAATCCACAAAAAAAAAACCGGGAAAAAAAAAAACCCCAACAAAAAACAAAAAAAATAAAAAAAGAAGGGAAAACCCCAAAACCAACACCCAACACACACAACACACACAACCCCGACAACACACCACCCCACACCCCACCCCAAACCCAAAACACACACAAAACCACCCACCACAACACCACCCCCCAACACAACAAACACACACACGCCAAAACAACACAAAAAAAGCAAAAAACACTCCCCCGATAAACCCGCCCTTTTTTCCCTTTTCTTTAAATTCCTTCTGAGCGGCGATGTACAAAGGGGAGAGACTTGGGGTTTTGCAAAGGACTCTGTGTTTAAATGTGAAAAACAAATTAAACCCTCAAAACCCACGCCCCAACGTTTTTATCGCCAGGGCGCGGGCAGCGTTTCCCCTTTCGCCAGATGGGGGGGGGTCGGGGGGGGGGGGAAGGGAGGGGGGGGGAAGGGCGAGGGGGGGGAAAGGATAGAAAAGGGAAAGGGGAAGGGGGGGGAAGGAGAGGGAAGGCCCGAGGGGGGGGGAAAAGAGGCAAAGGGGGGGAATAGATGTGGGGGGAAAGGGGGGGAAGGGGGAGGGGAAAAGGGGCGACGGGGGAGTTAGAGGAGGGGGGAAAAAAAAAAAAAGGGGGGGGAGGCGATAGAGGGGGGGAGGGAAGGGGTAAAAGGATACTTTTGGGGTTTTGAAGGGGGGGAGGGTGGGGGGGGAAAGAAGGAGGGGAAGCGGTAGAAGGAAAAAAGGGGGATTGAGGTTTTTTTTGGAAGAGAGGGGGCAGGGGGGGGGAAGGGAGGGGGCAGAGGGGGGAAGGGAGGGGGCAGAGGGGGAAGGGAGGGGGCAGAGGGGGGGAAGGGAGGGGGCAGAGGGGGGAAGGGAGAGGGCAGAGGGGGGAAAGGAAGGGGCGGAGGGAGGGTAAGGGTAGACGGAGAGGTTGGGGGTGCGGAGTTTCCTGGAGGGGAGGGAAGGAGCAGCGAAGGGAGGTTAGGGAACCGGAAGGCGGAGGGGGGTAGAGGGTTGGGGTTGGGGGAAGGGTGGACTTTGGGGTCTGAGAGGTTGGGGAAGAGGGGGAGGGGAGGGCTGGGGTAGGGGACTGGAAAGGGAGGAGGGACAAGGAAAGGGATTTGAGGTGTTGGGGGGGGAGGGGGTAGGAAGAGGGGAAGGGAGGCGTTGGGGTTCTGAAAGGGGGGGGGGGAGGTAGTGAGGGGAAGGCATAGGCTGAGAATTCGAGGATTCCAGCGGAGCGGAGGAGGAGGAGGGGGGGGGGGTGCGCATCTGGAAGAACGGAAGGTAGGAATCTTGGAATGATTACGGGGATGTGTGTGTGGGGGGGGGGGAGGCTGGAGATATGGGGGGAGGGTATAAATTAGGGGTGTGATTCAGGGTAATTAGAAGATTAGGTAATTAGGCCTTGAAAGCAGGGGATCATGATCGAGAAAAGGAGAGGCAATCGAGAGAGAAAGACAGACTGAAAAAAAAAAAAAAAAAAAAAAAAAAAAAAAAAAAAAAAAAAAAAAATATATATATTATATATATATATATATATATATATAATATATATATATATACATATATATATATATATATATATATATATATATATATATATATATATATATATAGGTATTACGATAGCATGGAGTGGTCAGTGTCTCTTTAAGAGGTTGTGAGGCAGGGGGGGGAGGGGGGAGGGAAGAATTGGGGATATAAGGTGAATTGTAAATATTTGTTTGTTTACTCTTATCTGTATTTTCTTGTTTATTTTCTTTGGTTTTGAAAATATGCAATTAGTAATATTCAGTCACGTATATCCGTGTTTTTTTCGCCATTCTTTGGTTGTCATAAATTATTTTCGCAAATTCATTTTTCTTATGGCCTTTTAGATAAGTTGATTTAATTTTTTTTTTTTTTACATTTTTTGTCGTTTGTCATTAAGTCTTGTGTTACTTATTTTTCTACATTCTTTTTCGCTCCGTCTTTCCTTTTTCAAAAGGAAAAAAATAAACTTGGTGCCAAGAATGAGTGTTTTTTTTTTTTTGTCAATATTTATATCTATCAGTCTAACTATCTATTACCTATCTGTATGTCTGTCTATCTAAACCATCTAACTATTATCTATCTGCCAGCCTACTTATCTACTTATCCATTTATCTATCTATCTGTCTACTTTTGAGTCTACCTTACGTATCTATTAACATTCCACACACATACGCGTATAAAAATGTTCAAAATCTGCCGCTGAGGAAAAAGGAAAAAGGG
>NC_051396.1:41942170-41948261 GCF_015228065.2 Penaeus monodon
CGTACTTGGGATCGGGAGAGGAATTATTTCAAATTCTCGTACAAACTAACTTTACACATCCTATTGTCATGTCACTGACTTGCGGATTATATGAGCACCAATGTTCATGAATTCCTTGTACAATTTTTTTGTATATGACGCAAGAGGTTCGTGTGTAAGGGACGAGGGCACCGGAGCACGGGCACCACACGACCTCTCCGTATGAGGTCACGGTGTGTACTGATGATGAATGCAATACAAAAGTGGCTGGATTTAACCGTAGACTTTACTAATTGAATTCCAGTATAGGATGTTCATGCCTGTTGTGCAGCATTGGAAGCGCTATGTGTATACACATACACACACATACACACACGCACACAAAACAAAACACACACAAAACACACACACACACATAAAGTGTATATATAATATATATATATAATATATATATAATATATATATATATATATATATAATATATATATTAAAATATATACAAATTCATATATATGCGCATATATATAAATAGATAATATATATATACGCATATAACTAAGTGTGTGTATATATATATATAATATATATATATATATTATATATATTATATATATATATATATTATTTTATATAATTTTATTATATTATGTGTGTGTGGGGTGTGTGTGTGTGTGTGTGTGCGTGTGTGTGTGTGTGGTGTGTATATACACACACTTAGTTATATGCGTATATATATATATAAAATATTATATATAATATATATATAAAATTATATAATATATAAAATATATATATATATATATATATAATATATTATATATTATATATATATATATATTTATATATATATATATATACATAAATTCATATATATGCGCATATATATATATATATATATAATATATATAATATATATAATTAATATATATATATACGCATATAACTAAGTGTGTGTATATATATACACACATAAACACACCCCACACACACAAAAGATATATATATATATATATAAAATATATAATATATATATATATATATATATATATACACACAAAACACACACACACACACCCACACACACACACACACACACACACACACACACACACACACACACACCACACACCCCACACACACACACACACACCCCACACACACACACCACACACACACACACAAAACACATAATATAAAATATATATATATATATATATATATATATATATATATATATATATATATATATATATATATATATATATATATATATATATATTATATATATAAAAATATATGTAATATATACATATTTTAAAATATATTATATATATATATATATATATATATATATATATATATATATATATATATATATATATATATATATATATATATATTATATATAATATATATATATATGCATATGCATAGAAAAGAAAGAGGGAAAAGAAAAGGAGAAATCTGTATTTAATGACCACTTTGTTCAGAAAAGACAATTTCCTAGGTCTTTACCCTCATCTTCTTCCCTCTCTCTCTCTTCCTCTCATCTTTATCTTTTCCCTCCGTCTCCTTGGCGAAATGTAGCTTTGTTGTTCACACTACACAAATATGATTCACCGTTTCCGAGTCATGAAGGCATGTTTACGCAGTGGACAACAGACTAAGAAATTTTTCGTGGGACGCTATGAATTAATGTACGACCATCCAATCTTTATTATGAGCAGACATATATTGTTATTGTTATTCATACTGATCTATGCCCGTTCTTGTTAAAGGGAAAGGGTAATATAGCGTCATAAATGCGTTTGGGTGATGGTGTAGCATAAGGGCGTGGGAAACTGTGTGGTGAGTGATGGTGAGAATCGAATTATATGTATCTATAATGATTTTGAAAATGAGAATAAGATACAGGTGATCTTTTTTTCACCGTGACGTTAATGGCACGCATAAAAATGATTGGTGACGGTGGGTTGGAAAACAGGATGGAAGCTTTTGAAAATGTGAAGTTTACGGTTTCACTGTTTATAGAAAGCATCTGGGGCTTCATTATTGCTTAAACATTTATATAAAAATGTTATATAACTCTTTGTTTATATTGTTCTTGACAAAGGTGTTTCAGTGGATGCACACGCCAGTCGCAGATAAATAGCTAACTACCTACCTAGACAGGTGGGTGAAAAGATGCACAAATCAGTGAATGGCAAGTATATACTATATAGATGAACAGTAATGTACGTACGTGCTACACGCACACATACATTCTTGGGGTCCATTAGATAGAGAGAGACAAATGAAAAAGATGAGATGTACAAAGATTTAAATATGGAAATGCATAAAATAGACTGAATTTTATACTGATAGATATATACAAATAGATAAAAAACTGATGTGTAAGTGAGTACGTAAGTACTCATCTCTCCTTTTCTTCTTTAGGTTATCGGTCGCGCAAAATGTTGCTCGAGAAATCTCACGTTCGAATCGTGTGTCTCCATCTGCTGGGAGAAGGGGAAAAGAACGTCCCGGGTCGTTCCTTAGAGAACAAAAGAAATATAAAATGCGAACGTGATCAGAGAGAGAGAGAGAGAGGGGGGGGGGGGCGGAAAACGAACGGGTGGGAGGAAAGGGAGTGAGGGAGAGATTCGGAGAGAGGGGGGAGAGGAGAGTGAGACGCAGAGGGAGAGGAAAAGGGGAAGGGGGAGAGGGAGAGGGAGAGGAAAAAGGGGAGAGAGAGAGAGAGAGAAAAGAGAGAGAGAGAGAGATAGAAAGAGAGAGAGAAAAGAGAGAGAGAGAAAGGCGGAGAGCGAGAGCGAGGGGAGAGAGAGGAGAGAGAGAGAGAGAAGAGAGAGAGAAGGGGAGAGAAGAGAGAGAGAGAGAGAGGGGAGAGAGAGAGAGAGAGAGAGAGAGAAAGAGAGAGAGAGAGAGAGAGAGAGAGAGAGAGAGAATTGAAGGAATCAAGACAAAGAAAGAGTACCTTATTTCTCGAAAGCAAAACCAAACAAACAAATTTGAAACGTTTCTTGGTAATTTACATCGCCCGTAGTGTTATCTAAGAACGTAGAAATGTTAAAAAATGTTCTTTGTTTTTTTTTTTCCCTCTCATTTCCTAACCTTATCTGACGTTATCATTATTATCTGATGTTGTTGTGATGTTGTCTCCAATATTTTTGATGACTAAGATACTATTAATATCAGCATCATTAACGCTTTGATTTGGACTACATTTTTTTCAGTGTTAGTATTTAAAGAATAATATAGTCATTGTCATTATTATCATCTTATAATTATTATCATATAATGTCCAGTGCGCTGCACATTATAATTATTATTGTTATTATTATTTCTCTATTATTACTATTTATTATTATCATTATTATCTTTGTTGTTGATGCTGTTTGTGGTAAAAAAAAGAAATCTCGAACAGTATCATTAGCGCTGTGTTGTTAGCGTTTAATGTCCAGTTTGACGAGTGCTGACCTCATGACGGACATGTGCTGTACAGTTATGTTAGTTTTTTATATATATATATCAAATTTCTTTTTATACTTATCAAGGTATCTTTAATCTAAGATTAAACATACATATCTTTAAAGTATGCAATTTACGTGACCATAACTAGCTCATTCATTCGCATGACTCCAAGTGATCTCATGCTGGACTTTTGGTCCCGTGGCTGTGCATTCGGTCCTCCAATCTGAAGGTCATCTGAGATGGAGGGTCTGGCGTCGGTGCCTTGGAGGAGATCTCAGGGATGGTGAGACCGTGATTTTTTTACCACTGTTCTGATGAAGTTAGAACTGGGGATATTTAGCCTTCTGATTTCTTAAGAGATGAATAGAGAAATGTTTCATTTTCAAGAACGTCGGAAATACTTTTAAGCCATTTTTTGAAAAGATTGAAACATTTTGAAGAACGGTGAATACTAATGTTTCGAATATTTTCAGATCTCATTTTGAGGTCGGGTTTGGGGTATTTCCTTAGGGGGGCAGTTCTTTTTTTGTTGTAAGATTTGCCTTTTCGCTAAGAGATCCGGTCGCTCGCTCCGGACACTCTATCGCGATGAGCTAACGAATGGCAAAGCACTCAGAAAAGCTAATATGCACAAAAATACTTTATTGATCATCTTCCTTATATATAACATTTTACTTATTCGTTTATTTCTCTTTGTTTATTCCTTTTAATATCAATGTATGGTATAATTTGGAGAGATTTTTCTTGGGACTCGATAATTATCATATCTCTTGTTCTTACCAGAACTATGCCTTTGAGAGCTGTTCATGGATAAGACAAAATCTTTGATCTAAACGATGAAGGCAAACAGCAAATGGAATAAATCCTATTATGAAAATATCTGCCAAGAAGAAGCGAGCACCAGAGAATATAGGCACTTAAAACCCTCATTGTATGCTGCACGGCCCTCCTTACAGTGGCCTTTTCTTCTGCAGAAAGTTCACTTATATGAGGCCAAGAGCGTGGGTTGCAAAGCTTTGCTAAGGACTTGCGTAGGTGGCGTCGCATACCAGCTCAGGCAAAGGCAGCGGGAATTGTCTGGCCGTGGGGTGGAAATCTTGTTCATTTTAGTATTATCTTCTGTTATTGTTACTGTTATTGTTATTATTATTACTATTATTATCATATTATTATTGTTATTTTCATTCTTGTTACTCGTATCATTATTATTGTTATTATTATTATCATTCTTCTTATTCTTCTTCTTATTATTATTAATGTTATTATTATTATTATTATTATCATTCTTATTATTATTATTATTATTATTATTATTATTATTATTATTATTATTATTATTATTATTATCATTATTATTATTATTATTATCATTATCATTGTTACTCTTATCGTCATTATCGTGACTATTATTTGCATCGTTATTTTTGTAAATATAATTAAGATGATAATTATTGTTATTGTTGTTTTCCTCACTACCATTATTATCATTATTATTACTACTATTATTATTGCTATTAGTATTGCAACTATTATTTCTATTTCTATTTTGTTTTCATTTTCATCATCAATATTATCATAATTATCAATACTGTTGCTATTAGTATTATCACGATCATTATTATTATTCTTACCGTTGTTCATATCATTAAAAACTAAAAAATAGTCGCGAGACCATAAACAACCGTCCCTTAGGTGAGCTAAAGAAATATTAGCGGATATGATATACTGTTTAGATGATGTAAACTTTTAGTGAACTTCATCTCCTGCAGTTAAAAGTTTAAACCAATGTATTATCAAGGAAAAGGCAGGAATATATCTGGATATCTGTAGGTGTGTCTCTGTCTCTTTTCATATATATGTATATATATATATATATATATATATATATATATATATATAAATATAATTATATATATATATATATATACTATATATATATATATATATATATATTATATATATATATATATATATATATATATATATATATATATAATATATGTGTGTGTGTGGGGTGTGTGTGTGTGTGGTGTGTGTGTGTGTGTGTGTGTGTGTGTGTGTGTGTGTGTGTGTGTATGTGGGTGTATGCGTTGTGTGTGTGTGTGCGTATGTGTGTGTATGTGTGTATGTTTTGTGTTGTGTATATGTATATGTGAGTGCGTGTTTGTGTCTGAATATTCTCTACGTACCATGTATTACCTGCAGATGGGAATGGTAACAGCGGTGTACTCTTAAAGTGACGAAACAGCTGCCACTTGATAGAGAAGAGTCCTTGAGCTCTAGTGGTACACGGTTAAGATAGAGTGGGGAGAGAGGTGAACGGACGAGGGAAGAAGGGCGAAGAGAAAGTGGAAGAAGAGCAGAGTAGGAGGAAGGGCGTGGGGGAAGAGAGAATGAGATGCACCTGCGCGAGGGAAGAAAATTAGCGGTAGAGGTGATAAAAGATGAGAAAGAGGGAGAACCGGCGAGAATAAGAAGAAAAAGAAGGGAAGAGAAAGAAAAGGACAAGGTTTTGAAGAAGGGAGGAAAGGCAGGAGGAGGGAGACAAAGAGGAGGAAGAGAGAGGGAAGGACAATTGAGACTACGAAAGATAAAGGAAAAAAAGTAAAATAGGATATTGAAGAAATAATAATAAAAAAAA
>NC_051396.1:41948361-41953361 GCF_015228065.2 Penaeus monodon
CGGGGGTTTAGTAATATAATATATAGATATATATATATATATATATATATATATATAGATATAGAGATAGATAGAGAGAGAGAGAGAGAGAGAGAGAGAGAGAGAGAGAGAGAGAGAGAGAGAAATAATATATACATACATATATACACATATATACATAGTGTGTGTGTGTGTGTATGTGTGTGCGTGTATATACAGGTATATACATGTATATATATATATATATAATATATATATATATATATATATATATATATATATATATATTAGTATATATATTAATATATATATATACATATATATGTATATGTATATATATATTATATATAGATATATATATATATATATATATATATATATATATATATGTGTGTGTGTATATAGTTATATGTGTGTGTGTGTGTGTGTGTATGTGTGTGTGTGTGTGTCGTAAATGAGTACATAAAGAAACCTAAACTTATTTGGATATATGGTACTCACAGAACATCGCTCATTCTGGACAATTCTGAACAAGCTTTTTAAATATCCTTTTTTTTATCCTTCTCACCCTCTGTGCATCGTATTTCTTCATATGTGTTTATGTTGATTTTCTTGTTTTGTAATTTTTTCTTTTTAACGGTAAGTTTATGTTTGAGCCGCCGTGGCCACAGCATGACACTTAATTGTAGTTTTCATGTTGTGATGCTCTTGGAGTGAGTACGTGGTAGGGTCCCCAGTTCCTTTCCACGGAGAGTGCCGGTGGTACCTTTTTAGGTAATCATTCTCTCTATTTATCCGGGCTTGGGACCAGCACTGACTTGGGCTGGCTTGGCCACCCAGCGGCTAGGTAGGCAATCGAGGTGAAGTTCCTTGCCCAAGGGAAACAACGCACCGGTCGGTGACTCGAACTCTCGAACTCAGATTGCCGTCGTGACAGTCTTGAGTCCGATGCTCTAACCACTCGGCCACACGCACACACTATTTTGTAATATGATCGCAAATCAGGCTATTTTTTTCGTGAATTCTTAACTTTTTTCTTATAAAGTTAGATATAAAGTAAAGTAATTGGAAGGAACCTCGGTAACCAATTTCTTTATTCACTGACCTTACTTTCAATTGTCATTATTCATTCCTCTCGCTCTTCGTCCCATATCGCCTCTTCCCCAGTCCCACTTTATCACTTTCTCCATCAATCACATTCCGTTCTTCTCTATTCTCTCATCTCTCCTCCTATATCCGCTTCCATCTGTCACTCTCTTTCTCATACTTCTGTGTCTCTTCTCCTTCTCTTTTGACTCCTGGTCATTTTTTTTTTTATTATTATTATTCTCTCAATATCCTATCTTACTTTTTTCTCCTTTCATCTTATTCGTTAGTCTCAATTGTCCTTCCCTCTCTCTTCCTCCTCTTTTGTCTTCCCTCCTCCTGCCTTTCCTCCCTTCTTCAAAACCTTCCCGTCCTTTTCTTTCTCTTCCCTTCTTTTTCTTCTTTTTCTCGCCGGTTCCTCCCTCTTGCTCATCTTTTATCACCTCTACCGCTAATTTTCTTCCCTCGCGCAGGTGCATCTCATTCTCTCCTCCCCCACCCCCTTTCCCTCCTACTCTGCTCTTCTTCCACTTTCTCTTCGCCCTTTTTCCCCTCGTCCTTTCCCTTTCCCCCCCCACTCTATCTTACCGTGACCACGGGGGCTCGGGACTCTTCCTATAAGGGGCAGCTTTTTCGTCATTTTTAAGAGTACGCCGCGTTCCCTTTCCCCATTTGCGGTAATACAGGGTACGTAGAAAATTCAGAACAAACACGCACTCACATTACATATCACAACAAAACATACCACATAACAAAATAGCCCCCCAACCACAACCATACACCCCATCCCCAAACACACACACCCCCCCCACACACACACCACGACACACCCACACACACACACACACACCACACATTATATATATATATATTATATATTAATATATATATATATATATAATATAAAATTATATATTTTAATGTTATATATATATTATTATAAAATAAAAATATATTATATATATATATATAAGATAATAAATATATATATATCATAATATAAAAGAGACACCTACAGTTCCCAGATATATTCCTCCCTTTTCCTTTGATAATACTTGGTTTAAAAATTTTAACTGCAGGATAAGTTCACAAAAAATTTTTAATCATCAAAACAGATATCATATCCGCAATATTTCTTTAGCTCACCTAAGGGAGGGTTTTTTTGGGGTTCTCGCGACTTTTTTTTTTTTAGTTTTTAATGAATGAACAACGGTAAAAATAATAAAATGATCGTGATAATACTAATAGCAACTATTGAAAATTATGAAAAATTTTGATGTGAAAATGAAAAAAAAATAAATAGAAATAAATTGCAATACTAATAGAAATAAAAATATTTAAAATAAAAATGTAATAATGGTAGTGGGGAAAAAAACAAAAACAAAATTTCATTTTAAATTTATATTTACAAAAATAACGAGAAATAATAGTCACGATAATGACGTAAGATAAATGATAATAAAAATAAAAAATAAAAATGATATAAATAATAAGAATAAGAAGAATATAATATAAAAATAAAAATATGAGTAACAAAAAGAAAATAACAATAAAAATTATAATAATGTAATAATAAAAACAAAACAGTAAAAAATAACAAAAGATAATACTAAAATGAACAAGATTTCCACCCCACGGCCAGAAAATTCCCGCTGCCTTTTGGCCTATGGTAGGCACGCCACCTACCAAGGCCCTTAGAAAAAGCTTTGAAAACCACGCTCTTGCCTATAAAAGGAAACTTTCTGCAGAAAAAAAAGGCCACGTAAGGAGGGCCCGTGCACCCAAAAAGGGGTTTTAAGTGCCTATATTCCTGGTGCTCGTTCTTTTTGGGCAGATATTTTCAAAATAGGATTTTTTTCCATTTGCTGTTTCCCCTTCTCGTTTAGATCAAAAATTTTGTCCTTATCCTAACCTCCAAAAGGGATAGTTCTGGTAAAACAAGAGATATGATAATTATCGAGCCCCAAGAAAAACCCTTTTCCCAAATTTATACCATACATTAAATTTTTAAAAGGAATAAAAAAAGAGAAAAAAACGATAAGTAAAAGTTATATATAGGAAAATGATCAATAAAGTTTTTTGGCATATTAGTTTTTCTGATGTTTTGCCATTCGTTAGCTCATCGCGATAGAGTGTCCGGAGGGGGCGACCGGACTCTTAGCGAAAAGGCAATTTTACAAAAAACAAAGAACTGCGCCCTAAGGACTACCCCCCAAACCCACCTAAAATAGATCTGAAAATTTTTCAAAACTTATTATTCCCGTTCTTAAAAATGTTTCAATTTTTCAAAAAAAGGCTTAAAAAAATATTTCCGACGTTTTGAAAATGAAACATTTCTCATTCTTCTTAAAAATCAGAAGGGTAAAAAATCCCCAGTTTAACTTCATCAAACAGGGGTAAAAAAAAACACGGTCTCCCACCCGAGATCTCCCCCAAGGCACCGCGCCAGACCCTCCATCTCAGATGACCTTTTAATTGGGGACCGAATGACACCAGGGGCCCCAAAAAACCACATGAGATCACTTTGGGGTCATGCGAATGAAGAGCTAGTTAGGTCAGTAAATTGCATCTTTAAAGTATGTGTTTATCTTAGTTAAAAATACCCTTATAAATATAAAAAAAAATTTGAAAATATATATAAAAAACTAACAAACTGTACAGCACTGTCCGTCATGGGTCAGCACTCGTCACTGGACTTAAAAAGCTAACAACACAGCGCTTGATACTGTTCGAGATTTTTTTTTTTACCACATCAGCATCAACAACAATGAAATAAAGATAATAATAAAAATAGAATAATGAGAAAAAATAATAACAATAATAATTATAATGTGCAGCGCACGGACATTATTGATAAAAATTATAAAATGAAATATGACAATGCCCATATTTTCTTTAAATACTAAAACTGAAAAAAAAAGTAGTCCAAATCAAAACGTTAAATTTCTGATATTAATGATCTTGTCCCTCAAAAATATTGGAACAACATCACAACAAAATCAGATAATAAGATAAGTCAGATAAGGTTAGAAATGAAGGGGAAAAAAAGGCCAAGAACATTTTTTTAACAATTTCTACTGTCTCTTTAGATAACACACCTGGGCGAAAGTAATTACCAAAAACGTTTTTTAAATTTGTTTTTTGTTTGCTTTTGAGAAAAAAGGTACTCTTTTTTTGTCTTGATTCCTTCAATCTCTCCTTTTCTCTCTCTCTCTCTCCCTCCTCTCTCCCCCTCTCTCTCTCCTCTCTCTCTCTCTCTCTCTCTCCTCTCTCCTCTCTCTCTCTCTCCTCTCCTCTCTCTCTCTCTCTCGCTCTCCCTCTCCTCTCTCTCCTCTCTCTCTCTCTCTCTCTCTCTCTCCTCTCTCTCTCTCTCTCTCTCTCTCTCTTTTCTTTCTCTCTTCTCTCTCTCTCTTTCTCTCCCTTTCCCTCTCCCTCTCCCTCTCCCTCTTCCTTTTCCTCTCCCTCTGCGTCTCACTCTCCTCTCCCCCTCTCTCCGAATCTCTCCCTCACTCCCTCTTCCTCCCACCCGTTCGTTCTCCGCCCCCCCCCCCCTCTCTCTCTCTCTCTCTGATCACGTTCGCATTTCATATTTCTTTTGTTTCTCTAAGGAACGACGGCACGTTCTTTTCCCTTCTCCCAGCAGATGGAGACACACGATTCGAACGTGAGATTTCTCGAGCAACATTTTTGCGCGACCGATAACCTAAAGAAGAAAAGGGAGAGATGAGTACTTACGTACTCACTTACACATCAGTTCTTTATCTATTTGTATATATCTATCAGTATATAATTCAGTCTATTTATGCATTTCCATATTTAAATCTTTGTACATCTCATCTTTTTCATTTGTCTCTCTCTATCTAATGATCCAAGAATGTATGTGTGCGTGTATGCACGTACGTACATTTATCTGTTCATCTATATAGTATATATCT
>NC_051396.1:41955286-41971083 GCF_015228065.2 Penaeus monodon
GAAGGGGAGGGGAAAGGAAGGAAAGAGAGGAGGGGAAGGGAGGGGGAGGGAGAGGAAGGGGAGAAGGAGGTTGGGTCAAACCCAAAAGGGTCCTTTTTTCTCAAAAAAAAAACAAAAAAATTAAAAATTTTTTAATAAACCCCTATTTTCTAAAGGAAGTAAAAATTGTAAAAAAAGCTTTGCCTTTTTTTCCATTTCTAACCTTTCTGCTTTCTTAAAGAGTGTTGGAGTTTTCCCAATTTTTTTATTAAGAACTTTAATATTCGCTCATTAACCTTTATTTACTCATTTTTTCTTTATATTTAAAAATAAAACATTTCTTATTACACAAAAAAACAATAAAGGGGAATTTTAAATTTATTAAAAAATTTTTTTAAATTAACATTAAAAAAACAAACTTTTTATCTAGGGTAAAAAAAAAAAATCTCAAAGAACTTTAGCCTGTTTTTTTTTTTCCCCTGGGTTCCCTGGGGGCTTACTTTTTTGTTATTTTTTTTTATTTTTCTTTTTTTTATTACGGTTTTTTCAAGATTAAAAACATTTTTAAGAAATTTACTGCCAAACTACCCCTTTCGCAATATATTTCTGGACTTTTTTGGGGCTTCGGTTTTGGGTTTGGGGGGGCGGGCGGGGTGCCTTAGATTCAAGGGGGCGTTTTTTTTTTTCTGTAAGAAAATTTTCCCTTTGTTTCTTAATAGAAAAAGAGAAATTCTTTTCGAACCGGTTTTTTGCCTTTTTTTAAAAAAATGCATTTGGAACAAACAATGTTCAAAATTTTTCGTTCCATTTTGAGGCGGGTTTTTTAGCCCGGGCCATTCTTTTTTGGAAAAGGCCTTTTTCCAAGAGTCCGGTGCTGCCCCGGAAATTTGGATGGCAACGAAGGCAAAAGCACTCGAAAACCCAAAATCCAAAAAAATTTACTTTATTGATCATCTTCCTTTATATATAACTTTTTACTTTTCGTTTATTTTTTTCTTTTTGTTTTTTCCCTTTTTAAAATATCAAGTTTGTATAATTTGGAGAGTTTTTCGGGGAACCGATAATTATCATATTTTTTTTTTTTACCAGAACATGCCTTTGAGAGTGTCATGGATAAGAAAATTTTTGATTAAAACGATAAAGGGCAAACAGAAATGGAATAAACCTATTATAAAAATATCTCCCAAAGAAGAAGCGAGCCCCAAGAATATAGCACTTAAAACCCTCTTTGTTTGCGGCGGGGGCCTCCTTAAGTGGCCTTTTTTTCAGAAAGTTCACTATATGAGGCCAAGAGCGGGGTTTGCAAAGTTTTGCTAAGGATTTGCGAGTGGGTCGCATACCAGCCAGGAAAAAGGCAGCGGGAAATTTGTCGGGCCGGGGGGGTGGAAATTTTGTTTTTTTATATTATCTTCTTTTTATTGTAGGGGGGTATTTTTATTATTATACTATTTTTTATCTTTTTAAATTATTGTTATTTTCTTCTTGTTACTCGATCTTTATTTTTTTTTTATTATCATTCTTTTATTCTTTTTCTTATATTAAAATGTTTTTATTTTTTTTTTATAAATTTTTATTATTATTTATTATATATTATTTTTTATATTTTTATTATTATTATTATTATCTTTTTTATTATTTTTTATTCAATTATCATTATTTTATTATTATCATTATTATCATTATTTCATTAAATTTTTATTATCTTTATTATTTTATCATTACTTATTATTGTTATTATTTTATTATCATTTTTTACTTTATCGTCTTATCGTGACATTATTTCATCGTTATTTTGTAATTAATAAGATGATAATTATTTTTTATGTTGTTTTCTCACTACCATTATTATCATATTTTTACACATTATTTTTGCTTTTAGTTTTGCAACTATTTTCTTTTCTTTTTTGTTTTCATTTTTCATTCAATATTATCATAAATCAAAAATTTTCTTTTGTATTATCACGATCATTATTTTATTTACCGTTTTTTCATTCATTAAAAAAAAAAAAATAGTCGCGGACCAAAAAAACCCGTCCCTTAGGTGGCTAAAGAAATTTTAGCGGAATGAATATTTTTGGATTAAACTTTTAGTGAACTTCATCTCTGCATTTAAAAGTTTAAAACCAATGTTTATCAAGGAAAAGGCGGAATATATTGGATATCGTGGGTGTCCTTTTTTTAATATGTATATATATATTTTTTAATTTTTTAAAAAATTATATATATATATTATAAAAATATTTTTAATATATATATATATTAATAAAAAATATATATTATATATAATAATATATTATATATATTATATATATAAATATATATATATATTGGTGGTGTGTGGGGTGTGTGTGTGTGTGTGTGTGGTTTTGTGTTGGTGTGTGTTTTGGTGTGGTGTGTATGTGGGTGTATGCTTTGTGGTGTGGTGCGTATGTGTGTGTAGTGGTATGTTTTTGTTGTGTATATGTATATGTGAGGGGTGTTTGTCTGAATATTCTTACGTACCATGTATTACCTGCAAAGGGAAGGTAACACGGCGTACTTTTAAAAGGACAAACAGCTGCCCTTGATAGAGAAGAGCCCTTGAGCCCCAGTGGTAACGGTAAGATAGAGTGGGGAGAGGGTGAACGGACGAGGGAAAAGGGCAAGGAAAGGGGAAAGAAGAGCGAGAAAGGGGGAAGGGGGGGGGGGGAGAAAATGAGATGCACCTGCGGAGGGAAAAAAATTAGCGGTAGAGGTGATAAAAGAGAGAAAGAGGGGGGAAGGGCGGAAAAAGAAGAAAAAAGGAAGAGAAAGAAAAGGACAAGGTTTTGAAGAAGGGGGGGAAAAGGGAGGGGAGGGAAGACAAAAAAGGAGGAAGGAGAGGGAAGGAAATTGGGGACTAAAGAATAAAAGAAAGGGGAAAAAAGTAAGATAGGATTTTGGAGAATAAAATAAAAAAAAAAAAATGACCAGGATCAAAAGAAAGGGAAAGACACAGAATATGAGAAAGAGAGGGGCGATGGAACGGTATGGGGGAGAGATGAGAGAAAAGAGAAGAACGGAAGTGATTGATGGGAAAGTATAAAATGGGACTGGGGAAAAGGCGATATGGGACGAAGAGCGAGGAATAATAATGACAATTGAAAAATGGTCGTGAATAAAGAAATGGTTTCCAAGGTCCTTCCAATTTCTTTACTTATATCTAACTTTTTTGAAAAAGTTAAGAATTCACGAAAAAAATAGCCTAAATTTTCGATCATATTACAAAATAGTGTGTGCGTGTGGCCGATGGTTGACATCGGATCAAGACGTCACGACGGGAATCTGAGTTCGAGATTTTTGGACGACCGCCGCGTTGTTCCCCCTTGGGGAAGGAACTTACCTCGATTTCCACCTAGCCGTGGGTGGCCCGCCAGCCCAAGCATGTGGTCCCAAACCCCGGATAAATAGAGAGAAGATTACCTAAAAAGGACCACCGCACTCTCCGTGGAAGGAATGGGGGACCCACCCGTACTCACCCAAAAGCTCCAACATGAAAATACAATTAAGTTCATGCTGGGGCCCCGGGGGGCTCAAAAAATTTCCCTTAAAAAGAAAAAAAATACAAAACGAAAATCAACATAAAAAACATTTTGAAAAATACGATGACGAGGGTGAGAAAGGAAAAAAAAAGAATTTTAAAAAACTTGTTCGAATTCCCCAATGGGGATGTTCTGTGAGTAATATATACCAATAAATGAAGTTTCTTTAGTATCATTTTTCGAACCCCACACACACCACACCCCAACCACACCACACAAAACAAAACACACACACATATAATTAAAATTTTAATATAATTTTAAAATATATTAATAATTTTAAAATAACATATACATTTAGTATATATATAAATAATATAATAAAATATATAATATATATAATATTATATATATATAAATATAATAAAATATACATGTATATACGATATACACACACACATACACAACAACCACTATGTATATTGGTTAATGTATTATATATTATTTTTCTCCTCTCTCTCTCTCTCTCTCCTCTCTCTCCTCTCTCTCTCTCCCCCTTTATATATCTATATATATATATATTATATATATATAAATATATATATAAAATAATATAATATATATAAACTCTGCCCCGATGTTGCAGTTGTTAAGCATAGACTCCGACCCTCGTGGCCCGAGTTTAATCCCCCCGCGGCATCGTAGAAATGCCTGCTTTTGATGAGGCTCGAGCCCGAGAAAAACATATCGCCTTTAGAAAACAAACGCAGGGGGGGGGGCCGCAGGGAATCAACCCCCGTGGCACAAACCGCGGTGATTTGGGAAGGCCCAAACAGGCAAAGGTGGCACTGTAAAAAAACCCCCCAGTAATGAATTTAGAGAGGCCTACATCCCGCGTGGGAAATTGGTGTTAAAAAAAAAAAAGAAAAAAAGAAAAAAAATTAAATATAATATATAAAATAATATAATTAAAAATATATACATAATATATATTAAAATATATATATTATAATATATATATTTAAAATTTTAAATATATATATTATATAATATTTGGGGTGTGTGGTGTGTGGGGGTTATATTTAATAAGCATATTTCCTGAGAAACTATCCCAAAACACACACACAACCACACACACAAACCCCAACACACACACACACACACACCACACAACACACAAAATACACAACACACACACACACACACACACACTCACTCACTCACCCAAAACACACAACACACAAAAAAACCACACAAACCCACACACAACACACACACACACACATACCAAAAACCCCACACCACCCACAACACAGCAGTCACCTGAATTAAATTGTTTTCTTAAAATTTAAAATTACAAGAAATTCCCAATCCTTACTCAGCCATGCATGTACATCATAAACTCTTATAAAAAGTCGGAAAACAATAAAACAAGATTAACAATATATACAAGAAAAGAATAAAGATACCGAAAAGAAAGGAGGATAAACGAAAATATAAGAAAAAAACGAAGAGAATCAGGAGATATCGCCTGCGTTTCGTTCCATAACACCTGAGTTGTGATGAAAAGCTCTGGAAGGTCAGTGTTGTCTCTCGCTCTCGACTAAAATATACGTCAATAATACCATCTTACATTAAGGCAAAATCATGGTTTTGCACGCGGGGGGTGGTGGGGGGAGGGGTTGGGAGGGGGGAAGGGGTGGGGGGGTGAGGTGGGATGAGGAGGGGAGGGGGTTGATTGGGGGGGGTGATGGGGGATGGGGGGTGATGGTGGGAGTGAGGAGGGGATGGGGGGTTTATGGTGGGAGTGAGGAGGGGAGGGGGGTGATGGTGGGAGTGAGGAGGGGATGGGGGGGTGATGGTGGGAGTGAGGAGGGGATGGGGGGGGGGGGACTAAAGGAGCTTTATAGTGTGAATGAATAAATTTTGTTTTCTTTCTTTTTTCTTGTTGTTCTTCTTCGTTTTCTTCTTTGTGATTGGTATTTCAAGCGAGGTAAGAGTCATAGATTTTTGTTGATTGGATATTGCTTCAATATTTCTCTTGATCCTCGTTTTCTGTCTGTAAAGCTATCTATCTTTCTTTCTATTTGTCTAAATGCCTGGTTCTCTGACCCTCCCTTTCTCATTTCATTTACCCGTTTCTCTATCTGTGTCTCCATCTACCTATCTATTTATTTATCTTTCTCCCTCTCTTTCCATCCCTCCCATCTGCTCCCATTGATCAGTCCTGCAATGTATACCTCTTTCACCCTTTCCCTCTTTCAGTGACGAGTTTTCCTCTCTTCGTGTTTGAAATATGCGTATTATTACTCCTCAAAACGAAACCAGGGTTTTATCTCAATAATTTCTTCACGTTTTCTCGTTTTTTTCCCCTTTTTCTCCGTCTTCAATCTTTCATTTCGTCCTACTCCTCCTCAATATTGTGTGTTTTTTCCCCCTTTTTCTCTCTTCCTTTATTCCGTACCGCTGAGCTTCTCTATAGTTCGTTTGATATCATTAGACGAGGGCAACAGATCAGACAAGCTCTCAAATTGCAAAAATATGAAAAGAAACCATCTCATTCCTGCTATTTTTTTTCCCCCAATTCTTTTCTCTCCCTTTTCCCCTCTCCGTCTTCCTATGCTTATTTTTGCCTTCTTCTCTGAAGCGGTATTTCTTGCAAGCTTGCAAATACTGCAGGAATGGAAAGGATTAGAACCCGCCCTCTTTTTCGCCCTGTATGAGAAATTTTGAAGTCAGCAGCACTGAATAACACTGAAATTTGAGTTCATGTGGCGATTCTGTGTGCAGAATGGCGTGTGGCGATGGATATTTATGTGATTTCATTTTATTTTTATCTTTTATTTTGTTTTTCTTGCTTTGATTTTATGTTCATTGTTCTATTATGGGAACCCAGCAAGGAGAAGGGAAGGGCTTATGTGTCACCCTGATTTTCCGATGTTGCGTCCTTTTTTCGTCTCTATCCATTTCTACAACTTTCCTTTTCTCTCGACTCCTTTTTAATTCATATTTTCCTTGCTTCCACATTTTTAATCTCTGTTTTTCTCTTTACTTTTCCTGCTTTCTCTTTCCCTCCTTCCCATACTTCCCTGTCCTTTTCCAGATTCTTACTCCCCTCCATATTCTCCTTTTTATATCCTCAACAAATTCATTCTATCTACTTAACCATCATTCCTTTGCCCCTTTCCTTCCTCTCCTTCTCTCTTCCACTCCAACCCCACCATCTCCACATCCCAGACCCCATCAGCTACTTCACTTAACCACCTTCTTTTCATCCACATTCCCTCCTTCTCAGCCCTTCTGCTCCACTTTTCCTCCTCCTCCACCTCCCCAAACTCCATTTCCTTGTTCTTCCACCTTCCTTACCTTCAGTTCTCCCTCTCTATCCTTTCCCCGTTCATCACCTCATCTTCAACCTTCCTCTCCTTTTTTCTATCATTCTATATACTTGCCACCTTCTCCAACCCTCGTTCTCCTTTCCCATCCTTCTTCTTCTTTGTTTCCTTCACCTTATTTCCACCTCCCTGTGTCTCCCCTGTTCTACTTCCCCTGCACCTCGACCTCCGCCTCTCTCTCCTGCTCTTAGGTGTCCCAAACACGCCCTCTGGTTTGAGAAGAAGACGTTGGCACTCCTCCAGGGCACAGCAAGAAGGACTCCTTCCTCCTTCTCTCTCTCTCTCTCTCTCTCTATCTATCTATTTATCTATCTATCTATCTATCTCTCACCCCCCTCTCTCTCACTGTTATTCTCTCTCTCCCTGAGCAACGACCTTCGTGACAGCGATGCAGATAACGACGGCACTTGATCCACTATGTGATCTGTTCTGCTTTAGTCGGCTCTCTTTAATATTATTCTCTGGTTAGATTTATTGTAATCTGTTATTTCTATGACATTATACCTGCAGCTGTTGTTACGCTTGTTACCCCAAGTATTGATATTGTTAATGTTTTAACTATCATTACTATCATAGTTATAACTATCAATATTATCGTATCATTATTATAAAATACATTTTTCAAATGGGAAAAAGATAAATTTATAAAAGGAGAAAAAAATTTTAAAAAGCCAAAGAAAAGAAAAAGGAAAGAAGCGTAATTTTGTGAGTAAGGATGAGGGGTTGGTGTGTGTGTTTGTGTGTGTGTGTGTGTGGGTGTGTGGTTTGGGTTGTGGTGGTGTGTGGTGTGTGGGGGTGGGTTTTGTTGTGCGCGCGCGTTGTGACGTGTGAATTTTCTGCGTGTATGTGCGGGCGTGTGTACCCGAAAGCGATTAAAGTGCGGCGAGGAAAGTTTTCACGGGAAAATAAAAAGGCGCATAATGAAAAGCCGCAAATGAGTAGGAGGCTTTAAGCAAAAATTTATCACTGTCCTAATAGCCGATAACGGGGCATGGAGAGGACCTACGTACTGGGGAAAAGGGGAGCTAAAACTCTTGCCGGTGCGAAAGGGAAAAGGGGAGGAGAAGGACGAAAAAATGGAAAGGAAAGGAAAAGGGAAAAAAGGATTTTTAGAGGAAACACAAGAAGAGAACTGAGGGACAATGTGGGGGTGGGGGAAAACGAAGGTAAAGGTGAGAGGATTGTCACGAAATTGGGGGGGGGGGGGGGGGTGGTGGGGGGTGTGAGGAGGAGAGGGAGGGTGGGGGGGGGGGGGGGGGGGGGGGGGGGGTAGTGAGGAGTGGGGAGAGAGAGGAGAAGGAAGGGAGGAGTGAGTAGTGAGTAGGGTTGTGTGGTGTGAGTGGTGTGGTGTGTGTGTTGGGGGTGGTTGTGGTAGTGTGGGGGTGGGGGTTGGTGTGGTGTGTGTGGTGTGGTGGTGGTGAGTGTGGTGGGGTGAGTGAGTGAGTGAGGGGAGTATGGTGTGTGTGTGTGTGTGTTTTGTGTGTGTGTGTGTGTTGTGGTGTGTGTGTGTGTGGGGTGTGTTGTGTTTTGTGTGGTGTGTGTGTGTTGGGTGTGTGTGTGTGGGGGGGGGGGTGATTGGAGTGAGTGAGTGAGTGAGTAATGGCCCTTTGGTTGTTTGAGATTAACGCCTCCTTCGTTGGCTGTATGAGCCGAACGCTTGTTTGGATGGAGATGTGGGACTAACGGCCCTTTGGTTGGCTGTCCGGGATTAACGGCTCCTTGGACGGTTGTGTGAGCCTAATGGTAGTTTGGCTGGTTGTGGGATTAGCGGCTCTTTGGTGGTTGAGTGGGGTCAGCAAGTCCTTGGATTGGAAAATAACAAAGGAGCGTAAAGGATGCGAGGGACTGAGAATTGTTGATAGAACGAAAAGCAAAGACAGAGGGAAAAGAGAATAAGTTATCACGGTGCTTTACTTCCCTTACTGAGCAAGATTTAAGGTAATGACATTGGACAATAGGGAACAGAATGTGGAGAGAAGAAAGCAAAGGAGAGAAGGAACAAAGAGAAAGGTAAAAGGAGATAGCGCGCTATGAAAAAAGATAACATCCCCAAGACGCTGTGGGCAAATAAATACAAATACGAGGCAAACAGAAAATAAAGAAAACAAAAAAAAGAAAACAGAGAAAAAAAAAAAAAAAAACGAGAACAGGCAGAAGAGAAGAGAGAGGGAAGGTATGCGTGTTATGAAGGTCCCTAACAGCTCGCGGGACGGCTGTGCAAGTTCAAATTTGACGATATCGATTGCAGGAGAATCTCAATGGAGCACGAGAGCTCTCGAAGGCCCGGCCAAGTTGGTGATCGTCTGAGCCCTTCCTCCCTGCCCTATTGCTGCTCCCTGCTGCGTCTTGCCCTGTTGCCTGCTCCTGCTTAGCTCTTGTGTTTCCTGCTTTCCCTCCTGCGCCACCCTCCTCCTTCTTGCTCCGCTGCCTGCACCTGCTTGCTCTCTTGCTTTCGTCACGCTCTATGGCCTTCCCATCTTTCCCTGTTGTTGCGTTCCCTTTCGTCTTGTCCTCTCACCTTTTCTTCGTCCCTTGCCACTCCCTCTTTCCCTGTTGCTTCTCCCTCCTTATTTTATTCTGTTGCATCTGTTTCTTTCCCTCTTGCTCTGTTAATTGTTCCTTCTTGTCTTCCCCTTATTCGCTTTCTTGTATTGCTACCTTCAGCCTATTTCTTTTGTGTTTTCATTTTCTGTTTCGTTTCGACTCCCCCCCCCCCTCTCTCTCCCCTTCCGCTTCCTACTCCTTACCCACTTTCCGCCTATCTATATTTCTGTCTCTTTTTCTAATCCCTCTCTCTTTACCCCTTTTTCCTTTTCTCTCTCCACCCCCCCCCCCCCGCTTTTTTTTCGCATATTCCTTTTTTCTGTTTCCCTTTCACTGTTTTTAACTTTATCTAATTTTCCATTTTATTGATATTTCACTAAACCTTTATATTGTGATTCGTAAATTCGTCATTCCTAAATTCCTTTAGCCCTATTTGATCTATTTTTTCATATTTATTTTATTTTTTTATATTATCATTATTTATTTATTTATTTACTTTATTTTTTTTAAAATTATGATGATTAAATTTTTATCATCATTATTATAATGATAATAATTATTAATATTACTTTGTTGTTATCATTATTATTTTATTATTATTATTATTATTATTATTATTATTATTATTTTATTATATTATTATTATATAAAAAATATTATATCATTATATTATTATCAATAGTTTTTTATCAACCCCATTGTTAATTTTTATTTTTATTTTTTTGTATATTATTATTATCATTATTATTATAATTATTCATTCATTCATTATTATTTATTTTATTATTATTATATATTATCATCTTATATATCATTATATCATTTCTTCTTTTCTTTTCTTTTCTCCTCCTCTTCTTCTCTCCTCTCTTCTTTCTCATTTTTTCTCCCCTCTCTCTCTCTCTCTCTCTCTCTCCCTCTCTCTCCTCCCCCCCCCTCTCTCTCTCCTCTCTCTTTCTCTCTCCTCTCCCTTTTCTTTCCCTCTCTCTTCTCACCTCTCTCTCTCTCTCCCCTTCATTTTTCTCCTTTTTCTCTCTTTCCTCTCTTCCCTTTTTCCTCTCTTCACTTTATTTCTCCCCTTCTCCCTCTTCCCCCCAGCTTTTCGTTCTTCTTCTCTTATCATCTTTCTTTTCTCTCTCTCCACAATTTTTTTTTCCAACCCCATGACCCCCCATGATATTTTCACCACGCCTTGCTTCCCACATGTTTCTTCTCTTTATCGTTGCGCTTTTCTCTTCAATTTTTCCCGAACACACCTGCTATATATATTACCCCGCCCCCCTCTTCTCCTGTTTCTTCCCTTTTTTCGTTCACTTTCTCTTTCCCTTCCACGTCTCCCCTTTTTTCCCCGGCCTCTTCCCTTCTCTCGCCTTATTTATCCCTTTTTCTATCTTTTTTTTTTTTTAATATTTTGATTATTTTATTTTTCTTTTTTGTTTTTTTTTTTTTTTTTCTTTTTTTTCTCCTTTCTTTCTTTTCCTTCTTTCTT
This sequence comes from Penaeus monodon, assembly GCF_015228065.2. NCBI lineage: Eukaryota > Metazoa > Arthropoda > Malacostraca > Decapoda > Penaeidae > Penaeus > Penaeus monodon. The sequence goes on from NC_051396.1 coordinate 41,966,191, forward strand.
CTACCGCCCCTCCCTCCCTCCTTTTTCCCCTTCTATTTTTTTCTCCCTTCTTTTCTTTCTTTCTCCCCTCCCCTTTCTCTCTTTCTCTCTTCTCTCTCTCTCTCTCTTCTCCTCTCTCTTCTCTCTCTCTTTTTCTCTCTCTCTCTCTCTTCTCTCTCTCTCTCTCTCTCTCTCTCTCTCTCTTTCTTTTCTCCCTCCTTCGTCCTTTCCCCTTTCCTCCCCTATTCGTTTTTTCCCCCGCCTTTTCCCCCCTTTCCTTTCGTTACCAACTTTTTTTTTTTTTTTTTTTTTTTTTTTTGGGTGGGGTGTCCTTTTTTATTAGTTTGGTTCCATTTTCCCTGTGTGTGTATCTTTGGATATCTTTCTTCTTCTTTTTCTCTCACTTCCTCTCCTTCTTTCCAATTATATCACTCCTTCCCCCCCTCATTTTCCTAAATTCTCTTCTTCATTCTTTGTTGTCCTATTTCCAACTTTCCATTTACGAATAGATTCCTGACCCTCATTTCCTCCTCCTCTGCCGCCTCTCTCCTCTCTCCTTCGCACACTTTTCTCTTTTAATACTTCCATATACTTTCTCCCATGGTCTTTCTGTTTGCCCTCCTCCTTCTCCCTTTCGCCTCTCCCTCCCCTCAACTCTTATCTCCTTTCGTGCAACCTTCCCCATACCCGTGGCTGTTACTTATTAGAAAAATGCTGATTAATGCTTCTTTTCATTTTTCTTTACCCATAATTTCTTTATCTGTGTGTCTCTGTTTATTCCTCTTTTAATTTTTTTTTTTGTCCTCTCGCTTTTGCTCGGTCTCTTCAGGGAACAGTACTGTCCATATATCTCTTGATTTTCATTTTCTCTTCCCCGATTCCACTTTCCATTTCGCAGTGCCCCGTTTCTGTCGCTTTTACTGCACAGCCCTATCTCTTTGTCTCACTTTATCTGTCTGTCTATCTATCTATCTGTTCATCTTCCTTCTCTCTCTCTCTTACTCTTCTCTTCTCTTTCATCAATCCTTCCTTAATTTTCCATTTCGTTTTTACCCTCCCTCACTCCCTCTCCTTCCCTTTCTCCGCCTCTCTCTTCATTTCCTCTCTCTCTCTCTCTCTCTCTCTCTCTCTCTCTCTCTCTCTCTCTCTCTCTCTCTCTCTCTCTCTCTCTCTCTCTCTCTCTCTCTCTCTCTTTCCCAACCCCGGGTTATGAGAGTTGCTGTATCACTGCCTCTGAGATATGAAACCAACGAGACACTGTATTTTCAAGGGATTTGCAAAGTCTGTGATGTAAATACTGCCGTGTTCCACCCGCAACCCACTCCTTCGCTCCTACACACGCGCGAACGAATTCATACACGCACACACATATCGGAAAACGCACATGCCTACGTCCACAGCAACCATGGCATACATAGTATATGCATATGCGTATTCATACACTCACACACATGCATTCGCATAAGTGCAGGCAAACACGGACATATAGATGCAAGTCATCTACAAAACATTCACAAACACAGTCACAGAAAAATTCATACCAATACACACATAAACACATAACGCGAACACACACACAAACACACACAAGAACACACACACACACACACACACACACACACACGCTAGGAGACCCAGAAGTTCGCATGGATCTTAAGTAACTATACACACACAAAAACTACTGAAGGTGCAACAGGAAATATTTCACCCTTGTCCACGCGCCTGTCGCTGTAAATAACACGCACGCACATATCTGCTTGCACATTTCCTTAGTACACTTCCTGCGTATAAATTGTAAAGAACATGCGTCTTGTTAGAAGTCTAGTGGTCATATCTCTTCCTTTTACGTGTTTTCCAATCTTCACTTTTCTTTTCTTTTCTTTCTCCTCCTACTCTTCCTCCTCCTTTTTGGTCATCCTCTTTCCTTCACTTATGCTTCTTCTTTTCCAATTTTTTTTCTTTTTCTTCTTTTTATGTATCATCTTCTTTTTCTTAATAATCACCTTCGTTTTTCTTAATCATCACCGTTTTTCTTCATCATCTTTTTCATCTTTTTTTTTTTTTTTCTTCTTCTTCTTCTTCTTCTTCTTCTTCTTCTTTTTCTTTGTTTTCTTTCTTCTTTTCCTTTTTTTTTCATTTTCTTTGACTTTTTTGGTTTCTTCTTCTACGCTTTCGTTTTCTTCCCCTACCTACTCTTCCTTTTCTCTTATTTCTCCCTCTGTGTGTTTCTTTGTTGTTTTCTATCTATTTGTCATATAGTGATCTTTGTATATGTGTTTCTCTATCTCTCTGTCTTTCCCTTCGTCCCTCCTTCCCTCACTTCCACCTACCCCCTCTCCTTCCCTCTCTTTTCCCCTCCCTCCCTCACTTCCACCTCCTTCTCTCCTTCCCTCTCTCTTCCCCTCCCTCCCTCACTTCCACCTACCCTCTCTCCTTCCCTCTCTCCTTCCCTCTCTCCTTCCCTCTCTCCTTCCCTCTCTCTTCCCCTCCCTCCCTCACTTCCACCTACCGTCTCTCCTTCCCTCTCTCTTCCCCCTCCCCTTCCCCCTCTTTCGCCTTCCCCCCCTTTTCCCCCCCTCCTTCAATTATTTTCTTTTCCCCCTCTTTCTCGGGCCCAACCGGGGCCACCCGTCTTCTTCCCTCCTCTCTTCACTCCTCCACACCCCTAAACAGGCCTTTCCTTTTTTCCCTCCCTCTAATCAAAAATATCCTCATTCTCTCCCATCCCTCCTAATCAACAAAATCTTTTAATTCGGGCCTAAAAACCCTTTGCTTTATCCCCAAATTTTTTTGTCCCCCCAACTGGTTTAAACATACCTGGACAAAAAAGGATCCACGGTTGTTGTGGGGATTCTTTCTGCTTCAGCGATTCCCGCTCAGAACAAAGATTGAAAACGACGAAAAATATGCCGTTGGAAAAAAAACAGATAATTCTGGAAGTCATCCGGGGAATTTGGAAAAGATTTAAAAAATTGCTGAAAAAAAGGCGTTGTGAGCAAGTGGGGTTTTTTGGCGAGGTTTTCTCTTCCGTCCCTCTAAAGCTTTTGCCAAAATTTAATTGGACAAGGGTTTTCAGTTTCTCTCCTCTCTGCTCATTTTCCTTTGTGTTTGCGTTTCGTCACGCTCTATGCTTCCTCTCACCTTTTCTTCGTCCCTTGCCACTCCCTCTTTCCCTGTTGCTTCTCCCTCCTTATTTTATTCTGTTGCATCTGTTTCTTTCCCTCTTGCTCTGTTATTTCTTGTCTTCCCCTTATTCGCTTTCTTGTATTGCTACCTTCAGCCTCATTCTTTTGTATGTTTTTATTTTCTGTTTCGTTTCGACTCCCCCCCCCCCCTCTCTCTCTCCCCTTTCGCTTCCTACTCCTTGCCCACTTTCCGCCTATCTATATTTCTGTCTCTGTCTTCGAATCCCTCTCTATTTACCCCTTTTCCATCTCTCTCCACCCCCCCCCCCCGCTTTTTTTTTCGCATATTCCATTTTCTGTTTTCCCTTCTCACTGTTTTTAACTTTATCTAATTTTCCATTTTTATTGATATTTCACTTAAACCTTTATATTGTGATTTCGTAAATTCGTCATTACCTAAAATTCCTTTAGCCCTATTTGCATCTATTTTTTCATATTTATTGTTATTTTTTATAATTATCATTATTCTATTTATTTATTTATCTATTTATTTATTATTTTTTAAATTATGATGATTATTATTATCATCATTATTATAATGATAATAATTATTAATATTACTATTGTTGTTATCATTATTATTATTATTATTATTATTATTATTATTATTATTATTATTATTATTATCATTATTATCATGGTCATCATCATAATCATCATCATCATTATTATTGTTATTGTTATTATTATTATTATTATTATTATTATTATTATTATTATTATTATTATTAGTATTAGTATTAGTATTAGTATTAGTATTACTATCATCATCATCATCGTTATATATCATTATATCAATCTCTCTCTCTCTCTCTCTCTCTCTCTCTCTCTCTCTCTCTCTCTCTCTCTCTCTCTCTCTCTCTCTCTCCCTCTCTCTCCGCCCCCCCCCCTCTCTCTCTCTCTCTCTCTCTCTCTCTCTCTCTCTCTCTCTCTCTCTCTCTCTCTCCTCTCCCTCTCTCCCTCTCTCTCTCTCTCTCTCTCTCTCTCTCTCTACATTTTCTCCTTTGTGTCTCTAACCTTCCGTCTGTCATTTTCCTCTCTCCACTTGAAATATTTCTACCTATCTCCCTCTGTCCCCTCAGCATCATCGTTCTTCTTCCTTTATCGATCTGTTCTTTCAATCTCTCTCCACACATATTTTCTCCAACCCATGACTATATATATACACACACGCACGTGCTTCTGCAACATGTTTCTTCTTTTGACTCGTTGCAAAGCGAAGTTTTCTCTTCAGTTCCCGATACACACGGTGCTCCACTAGCTATATGTCACCCCCGCTCCCCCTCTCCCTCTCTCTGGCCTTATCTCCCTTATCGCTTCACTCTATCTCTTTCCTTCCATTTCCTATTCTCCCTGGAACTCTTACCTTTCTTCGCCAAATCTATTTTATTTTCTTCTTCTATCTGTTTTTTTTTTATATTTATATTTTTATTTTTCATATTGTTTAGTTCTTCCTTCGTTCTCTTTCTATTCTCTTCTTCTACCGCCCCCTCCTCCTCCTCCCTGCTATTTTTCTCCCTTCTTTTTCTGTTCTTCTCTTCTCTCTTTCTCTCTTTCTCTCTCTCTCTCTCTCTCTCTCTCTCTCTCTCTCTCTCTCTCTCTCTCTCTCTCTCTCTCTCTCTCTCTCTCTCTCTCTCTCTCTCTCTCTTTCTGTTTCTCCCTCTTCGTACCTTTCCCCTTTCCTCCTCCTATGCGATTCACTCACGCTCGCCATATTGCCTTTCTTACC
>NC_051396.1:41976183-41978683 GCF_015228065.2 Penaeus monodon
TCCATCCTTATGTCTCCTATACACGCTAGTGCCTCCCTCCCCCTTACCCTCTTACCACCCTACACCTTTCTCCCGTGTACCTCCCGTCACCTCCTCCCTCCCACCCTATCCCTACCTTCCTGCCCCTTCCTCCAACTAGGTGTAGGGGGGGGGGTAGTGGCTACAAGGGATGTTTATCATTTGTGGCGACGCTCGCAATCTGCCCGATATCACCCAGCTTTTCCAGCGTGATCCAAGCCATCGTGGCGTCGAAGCCAATTTGCATAAAAGCCGAATGCAGCCGACACTCCCTACGTGCGCTTATGAACGAGTGAATGGTTTGGAGTGAGAGAGAGAGGAAACTGGAGCGAATGAGTTAGAGCGAGCGAGTGAGGAAGCAAGAGAGAGGCTAGGTTTCCATAGCCAAAGAGCGCGTTGCGACCGCCAAGAAGACTCACACTCGCTTCGAGGTGTAATGAGTAGCACCGCACTCCCTTCCACTATCATATGATCGCCTGTGGTTGCTAGGCAACTTGCGATTACTTGCTTCGGCTTAAAATGCTTGCAGGTTTGTACGAATCGGGCGACCGGGGCACTTGCAAAGCGTCCAACGCCCTTTTAGATTTTGAACGCACTTTCCTACGCGGTAGCAAGGGGGTCGCTACGCAGTAAGATGTTAACTTGCGAGCGCCCAACTAGCGAGCGAGACGCTACGCGGCGACAAATGAGGGCCCAACGAGCCCCTTTGGGGTTCCCCTCTCTTTTCCCCTTAAAGAAAAAAAATTAAAAAACGTCAGCGTTCTCTTTTCCCCGGAAACCTACTTTGAATGAGCTACAGCGATTTGGAAAGACAAAACGAGGGGTTAAGCGATTAGAGGAAGGGAAAGAGGGAAATGAGGGGGAGCGAGTTCGGGGCAAGCGTCGAGAGGGAATGGGGGCCCCATGAACGAAAAGATTGAGCCTAGGGCCCCTTTTTGGGGGGAAAAAAGGGGCGAACAAGGGGGAGACCCAAACAGGGGGGAGCGGGAAGCAACAGTGGAAAGGGGATCGCGCGAGATTTGAAAAGCAGCGGGGGAGTGAGGAAGGGAAGGGGGGCTAGGGGAGTGGGGACACGTTTCAACCCCAGGGGTTAGCGAGTGTGGACAAGAGGGGAGAAAGGGCGGGGCTTGAAAAAGAGGCAGGAGCAAAAGAATCAAGGAAAAACGATAAAAAATTTAAGAGAAAAGCAAAGGGGAAAGAGTGAGGAGATCGAGAAAAGAAAGAGTGAACGAGTGCGTGTGCGACCCCTGGAAAGGGTTTTGACAAAAAATTGGGGGCCCTGTTTCGAACTCAAGGGGAAAGCTAAAACCAAATTTCACCAGTCGGGGTCGCCCAATGACTCTCATCGTTTGTAATCATTATATTCGCGACGGCCTCGGCACGGGTTTTGTCATGGGCTTCGGATGAGCCCCAAGGTTTAAGGGGAGTCTGTCTTATTTGGTTAGCACTAAAACAACAATGCCGTTCTGTCTTTTTCTTGGTAAATCTTATTCTGTCTTTCTTTAAAAATTTTGGGGTTTTTTTGTAAATGTTTACCCCCAAAATTTTTATTATTGTCGTGCGCAGGCTTTTACAAAAGCAGGGGGCCGATTTTGTTAGTAGCTTACATGCAAACCAGGTGTCCCCAAAAGTTATTAAAATGTACTTAATATACATAGAGGGACCCATTTATTCATGCACGACTAGACTGCTTTCCCAAAATAATGCGCACGCCCCGCACCCCACGATGCACAAACAAAACAACAAAACACACACACACCCCCCCCCCGCACGCACGCACGCACGCACCGCACGCACGCACCACCCCCACACACACCCCCAAACCCACAAAACCCCCCACCCCCCCCCCACCACAAAAAAAAAAAAAAAAAAAAAAAAAAATTCCCCAAAAAAACACACCCCCCCCAACCCAAAAAAACCAAAAACCCCAAACCCTAACCAACCAACCCCCCCCCCCCAAACCCAAACCCCCACCCCCCCCCCAAAACCCCCCCCCCCCCCCCCCCCCCCCCGGGAAAAAACCCCCCCCCCCCCCCCGCCAAAACCCCCAAAAAACCCCCACCCCCCCCCCCCCCCCCACCCCCCCACCCCCCCAACCCCCCCACCCCCCCCCAACCCCCACCCCCCCCCCACCCACCCCCCCCCACCCCAAACCCCCACCCCCCGCACCAACCCACCCCCAAAACCCCCCCCCCCCCCCCAAAGCTTTTGGGCCCTTTTCACCCCCCCCTTTTCCCCTTTCTATCCCACCTCCCCCTTTTTCCCTCCTCCTCCCTCCCTCCCCCCCCCCCTCCCCCCCTCCTCCCTCCCCCCCTTTCCCTTTTCCTCCCCCCCTCCCCCCCCCTCCCCCCTCCTCCCTCCACTCCCCCTCCCTCTCCCTCCCTCCCTCCTCCCTCCCCCCTCCCTCCCTCTTCCCCCTCCCCCCTCTCTTCCCCCTCTCTCTCCTCTTCCCTCTCCCTCTCTCTCTCTCTCTGCCTTACAC
>NC_051396.1:41981183-41986183 GCF_015228065.2 Penaeus monodon
AGAATGAACGAGGAAGATTGAGCCTAGGGCGCGGGTGGGAAGAAAGCGAACAAGTGGGAGAGCAACAGCGAGCGGAGAAGCAACAGTGTGCAAGTGATCGCGCGAGAGTGAAAAGCAGCGTGAGTGAGGAAGGAAGAGCTAGCGAGTGCGGACACGATCAAGCCAGAGTTAGCGAGTGTGGACAAGAGTGAGCAAGCGAGCATGAAAGAGAGCAGGAGCAAAAGTAATCAAGGAAAACGATAGAACTAGAGAACAAGCAAGAGAAAGAGTGAGAGATCGAGAACAAGCAAGAGTGAACGAGTGCGTGTGCGAGCGTGAACGTGTGACACAAATTGAGTCTGCTTCGTTAACTCAAAGGAAGCTCAACCAATTCTCACCATGGTCGCGTCGTCAATGACTCTCATCGTTGTAATCATTATTATTCGCGACTGGCACTCGGCACGGGCTGTCATGGGCTTCGGATGAGTACAAGGTTCTAATGGAGTCTGTCTTAGTTGGTTAGCACTGAACTGACAATGCCGTTCTGTCTCTCTTCTTGGTAATCTTATTCTGTCTTTCTTTGAATCTTTGTAGTTTTTTATTGTGACTGCAATTATCCCCAAAGTTATTATTGTCGTGCGCATGCATTTACACACGCACGGGCTGATTTCTTGTTAGTAGCTTACATGCGAACCATGTGTCACACACGTTATTAAAATGTACATTATATACATAGATGATCACTATCATGCACGACTAGACTGCATTCAAAATAATGCGCACGCACGCACGCACGCATGCACAAACACACACACACACACACACACACGCCACGCACGCACGCACGCACACACACACACACACCCACACCACACACCAACAGCGACCACCACACAAACCCGCACCCCCGCACCCCACACGCACACACCACACACACCCTCACACACACACAACACACCCCACCACACCACACCACACACACACACACCACCACCCACACACACCCACACACACACGCCACACACACCACACAACCCACAACAAAACCCCAAAAACAAAGGACTTACTTCTCTCTCTCTCTCTCTCCCCCCCTCGCTCCTCCCTCCCTCCCTCCCCCCCTCCCCCCTCCTCCCCCCCTCCCTCCCTCCCTCCCTCCTCCTCCCGCCTCCCTTTCCCTCCCCCCCCCCCCCCTCCCTCACTCCCTCCTCCCCCCCCCCCCCCCTCCTCCCCCCCCCCCCTCCCTCTCTCTCTCTCTCTCTCTCTCTCTCTCTCTCCTCCCTCTCCCTCTCCCTCTCTCCCTCTCTCTGCCTTACACAGACCTGAACCCCTGTCTGTTGCTCCGTCCTATCACCTAGCCCTGGATGTTCACAGAGTCGACCCATCCGTAATAACGACTAGCAATAAAACCCTTCGAGCTTGACAACACTCGCTTCCACCACACCCAGTCCACCCGCGATGGAACTGAAAAGAAGAGAAAGAGAGAGAGAAAAAGAGATAATAAATTATAACAGACAGTAACCTTCTACTAGCTAGATGATAAAAAATATATAAAAAGAAATTGACGATAGTAGATGATAGATAGATAGAAGAAGAGAGAGAGAAAGAGAGAGGGGAGAGAGAAGAAAGAGAAGGAGGGGAAGGGGGAGAGAAAGGGGGGAGAAAGGAGGAAAAGGAAAGAGAAAAAAGGGGGGGAAAGGGGGAGAAGAAGAGAGGAAAAAGGGAAAAAAGGGGGAAGGGGGGGAAGAAAAGGGGAGAGAGAGAGAGAGAGGGAGAGAGAAAGGGAAAAAAGAGGAAAAGGAGAAAGGGGGGAGAAAGAGAAGGAAGAAGGGGGGAAAAAGGGGAAAAAAGGGGGGGGGTGAGGAGTAAAAGGGGGGAGTGGGGTTTTTTTTTTTTTTTTATTTGGGGTGGTGGGGAGGGGGGGGGATGGGCCCCGGCTTTTCCCTTTTTTGGGTTTTTCCCCCCCGGGGGCTTCCCGCGGTTATCGTCGTGTTCTGTCGCTCTTTGGGCGGGGCCCGGGGGGCGGCGCGGGGGGCGGCGGCCGGCGCGGGCCCGGGGCGCGCCGCCGCGGGGGGGGGGGGGCGGCGGGCGGGGGCGGGGGGGGGGGGGGGGGGGGGTGGGCGGGGTGGGGGGGGGGGGGGTTTGGGGGGGCGCGGGGGGGGGGGGGGCGGGGGGGGGGTGGGGGGGGGGGGGGGGTGCGGGTGTTCCGGGGGTGCCCGTGGGAAAAAAAGGGTTTCGGGTTAAAAGGGCTGTTTTATTTTTTTTTTTTTTTTTTTTTTTTTTTTTTTTTTTATTTTTTATTATTTGTGTGTTGTGTGTGTGTGTGTGGTTGTGGTGTGTGTTGGGGTGTGTGTGTGTGGGTGTGGGTGTTGTGTATATCTTTTAGGGTTCCTTTATTTCCTCGATCATACCCTTTTTCCTTCCTGTCCTCTTTCCCCTTTAAAACTCCGCTCTCTCTCTCTCTCTCTCTCCCCCCTCTCTCTCCCCTCTCTCTCTCTCTCTCTCTCTGTGTTTTGTGTGGGGTGGTGTGTGTGTACCATACCACACCCCACACCCCAAACCCCACACCACACACACACACACACACACAAACACCAACACACACACACACACACCAAACACACCCCACACCACACAAAACCACACAACCACACACACACACCACCACACACCACACACACAACACGCACGCACACACACACACACACACCACACCAAAACCACACACACACACACACACCCCACACCATATATTATATATATTATATTATTATTTTTTTATTGTATATATATTATATTTTTATTATTTATATATATCTTTTATTTATATTCTTTCTTTATATATATTTTTTCCCCATATTTTCCTTATGTATATTTAATTATATATCTATCTTTTTATCCCCCTTTATTCTCTTTCTTCTTTTTTTTTTTAATTCTTTTTTCATTTCATATCTTATTTTTATTTTTTTTTCTTTTTTTTTTTTTGTTTCTTTTTTTTTCTTTTTTTCTCTGAATTTTTTTTCTTTTTTTCTTCTCCTTTCTTCTCTTTTTCCCCCTTTTTCCCCTTTTTATCTTCTTCTTTTTATTATTTTTTTCTATTTTTTTTATTTTGTGTGTTGTGTGTGTGTGTGTGTGTGTGTGTGTGTGTGTGGTGTGTTGTGTGTGTGTGTGTGCGTGCGTGCGGCGGGTGTGTGTGTGCTGTTTTTTTGTGTCTGTGTTGCTTTTTCTGTGAGTATCAAGACCGGGGGGGAAAAAATGGATACTTTTGTTCAAAGTATTCCAGTAGCACTCGATCTTGCTATCAGAACCCAAAGGCAAAACTCCCGCTGTTTCACTTGGCAGCGAGAGAGAGCCATGACCCTCCTTCTCTCCCCCTCTCCCCTACCTCTCTTTTCCCCTTTTCAGTTTCTTGTAGTTGAGGAATTTGCGGGTTTGTTTATTTGAAAATTTAAATTTCATTTTCTGTACATTGTGTTATTTTTACCGATGATAATCATACCGTTGTTTTGAAAACGGAAATGTTTATGATAACGAAAATCAGTTACAGAGACAGTGATAACAAAGCTTCTTTTAACAATTATGTAATTACATGGTAATTTATTTATTTACCTATCTACTTCATTTTCTTAAATCGAACAGCCCTAACTTTGTATATTTATATTCTACAATTACGTAGGCAGAGAAAAGCTGTTTCACTCTTATTCTGAATTTGCATATCATTTCAGTACACAATGTTGACTAACCATACTAGAAAAGGCTCCAGGTCGATCGGCCTCCTAAAGCGCAGGGTCCCGTCTCCGGGGCCCAAGAGGATACACTAGTGACTGGGGCCCAAAAGGATACACTAGTGACTGGGGCCCAAAAGGATACACTAGTGACTGGGGCCCAAAAGGATACACTAGTGACTGCGGCCCAAAAGGATACACTAGTGACTTCTTAGTTATCAACGCTGCCTGTGTCGTCGATCAAACGAATAGGTATTGGACGCGTTAGATATCCCGTACGGCTTGAAGGGAATGGGGGGAGGGGGGAGGGGCGGGGAATAAGACTTCAGAAGTCATTATTCTGTTCTGGAAAATGTCTACTGTCCGTCTCGAGACTGCTTAAGACATCTTAAGGTGGACTGAAGGCGAAAAGGACTGATCTTTATAAAAAGAGAAACGGAACAAAGGAAAGGAAAGAGAGAGAAGAGAGAGAGAGAGAGAGAGAGAGAGAGAGAGAGAGAGAGAGAGAGAGAGAGAGAGAGAGAGAGAATTATATTGATCTACTTATTTGCAAACTCAACAATTCAACCTGTCCTTAATCTGCTGCATCTATTTATAGATGTATTGGTTTATTTGTTAATTCATCTATTTATTAACATTGTTCATTTGTTCATCTATATATACATTTGTTCATTTTTGCATTTGTATATTCACTGCCCATCTCTCTATCGATTTTGTACTTAAATATTGATTTTTGCAAACTTTTGAAATGTATTCATTAATTGAATTTACTTATCTTTATCCACCTATTAATCTTTTTAACTGTCCATTTAATTTATCTATTAACTATTTATCAATTAATTAATGATTTCACGTTTACCGCAATCTAATCTTATTTCCACCAGTCGGCGCAGTGATTGTTTATTTATGAATGCATTCCAAATATTGAACCATTGAACACTATTTATATTTGATGAGCATTATCTATGCACATTCATGATGAAAAAAAATTAAAGTATTGATCTATCATCATTCTCTTTATCATTATCATATTTATCGCTAAAAGAATCATTTATAAATATTGGCATTACCTGTGTAAATACCTTTGCTTCTAGTATTATCAGAATTATCTATATTAATATAAATATTATATCATCATCATGACCTACATAGTCATCATCAACGATGCGTTATTATCATATCGTTAAAAATGTTATCAGAATCCTTATCAAATGTCATCATTTCAACATCACTAACTAATCAGTGAGTCATCATCAAGTCTAACATTAGTAATTAATCACTATTAACATAATAACAGCA
>NC_051396.1:41998683-42016183 GCF_015228065.2 Penaeus monodon
TATTGATCATCTTCCTTATATATAATATCTTACTTATTCGTTTATTTCTCTTTGTTTATTCCTTTTAATATCAATGTATGGTATGATTTAGAGAGATTTTTCTTGGGACTCGATAATTATTATATCTCTTGTTCTTACCAGAACTATGCCTTTGAGAGCTGTTCATGGATAAGACAAAATCTTTGATCTAAACGATGAAGGCAAACAGCAAATGGAATAAATCATATTATGAAAATATCTGCCAAGAACAAGCGAGCACCAGAGAACATAGGCCCTTAAAACCCTCATTGTATGCTGCACGGCCCTCCTTACAGTGGCCTTTTCTTCTGCAGAAAGTTCACTTATATGAGGCCAAGAGCGTGGGTTGCAAAGCTTTGCTAAGGACCTGCGTAGGTGGCGTCGCATACCAGCTCAGGCAAAGGCAGCGGGAATTGTCTGGCCGTGGGGTGAAAATCTTTCTTATTTTATGATTATCTTTTGTTATTATTACTGTTATTGTTGCTATTATTGTTACTGTCATTGTTATTATTATTAATATTATTATCGTATTATTATTGTTATTTTCATTCTTGTTACTAGTATCATTATTATTATTTTTTTTTTTATTATCATTATTATTATTTTTATTATTATTATTATTATTATTATTATTATTATCATTGTTATTATTATTATTATTATTATTATTATTATTATTGTTATTATTATTATTATTATTGTTATTATTGCTACTATTATTTTTGCTAATACTATTGCAACTATTATTTCTATTTTGTTTTCATTTTCATCATCAATATCATCATAATTATCAATACTGTTGCTATTAGTATTATCACGATCATTATTATTATTTTTACCGTTGTTCTTTCCCCTAATTATCTTTTTTCCCAAAGTGTAATAAACTAAAAACTAAGAAATAGTCGCGAGACCATAACAACCGTCCCTTAGGTGAGCTAAAGAAATACTAGCGGGTATGATATACTGTTTAGATGATGTAAACTTTTAGTGGGCTTCATCTCCTGCAGTTAAAAGTTTAAAAAACCCAAATGTATTATAAAGGAAAAGGCGGGAATTTATATCGGGAAATATTGTAGGTGTGCCCTCTGTCTTTTTTCAATATATGTTTTTAATATATATTATATATATATATTATATATATATATATCATATATATTTTATATATATATATATAAATATAAAAAATGCACACACCCACAGAGGCACCCACAAAACAACACACCCACACACAAACACACACACATACCCCACCCACCCCCACAAAAACACACAAAAACCCAACACACACACACACACAACAAAACCACACACACACAAAACAATTAAATATATATAAATTTTAATATATACAATAATATTTTTAATATATATATATAAAATATTAAAAATATTATAAAATATATATATTTTAAAATATATATATTTTCTTTTTTTAATGGTAGGTTCATGTCTGGCCGCCTTTGGGTCAAAACATGATTTTTAAATTTGTAGTTTTCATGTTGTGGCTTTGGAGTGAGTACGGGGTTTAGGGCCCCCTTTTTCCTTTTCAGAGGTCCCGGTTACCTTTTTTTTAAGTAATCTTTTCCTTATTTTACCCCGGGCCCTTGGGCCCAAAGCACTGACTTAAACCCTGGCTTGGCCCACCCAGTGGCAGGTGGGCCCAATCGGGGTTTTGAATTTCCCTTTTCCCCAAAGGGGGAACAACGCCCCGGGCCCGGTACCAAAACCCTCGAACTCAGATTCCCTTTCGTACAGTGTTGATTTGGACGCTCTAACTATTGGGCCCCCCGGGCTTTAAAATTATATTTATATATATATATATATATATAATATATATAATCTAATTATAAAAAATTTTTTAAAAAAATAGGGCATACAATATATATATTAATATATAATATTTTAATATAAAATATGTATATATATATAAATTTTGCATAAAATATAATATAAAATTATATATAAAATATATATATCTTTTATTATTTTATATAATATATCTATTTTTTATTTATTTGCAAAACCCACACACACCCCAACCAACCACACAACACACACACACACACCACACACACACAAACACCCACACAAAATAAAAAAAACATATATATGTGAGTATACACACACACACACACATACCCAGGGATAAAAATTGTACACATCACAAAACCGGTATGCTCATTTTTTGAGCGCCGTGGACCCCTCCACCACCCTTGCCACTAAATTTCGACCTGCCCCTTTCCTTCCACTTGTAAAATCGCAGCCCGAAATATCTTTGAAAATTGCCGCTCGGGTCTTGTCTTGGGTTTTTCCCTTTTCCTCTTTTTTCCCTTTCCCCAAATCCCGTCAGAAATTTTTTCCCTCAATACTTTACTTCTCATTACATGCCCAAAAAATTTTAAATTTTCCCTTTTGGGTTCAAGTTTCCCAAAAAGGGCCGTTCTTTAAAATTTTATTTTTTTTCAGCACTTCATCATTCGTCTTTTCTCTGCCCAGCAAATTTATCCCAAGAAATCGTTTTTTAAACACCACATTTAAAAACTTTTGTTTCTTTTTTTGTTATCAAACTTCAACCCCCAAACATCAGAACCATATGATGAAATTGGGAAAAAACAATGATTTTCAATAACCCCCGTTTTGGGTCCGAAAGGGGTAATCCCTTCGGTCTTTCCAGAGTTTTTTGAACAATTGTGGCTTTTTTGGAAATGGTAATTCTTTTTTTTTAATCTCCGGGGGAATCATAAATTATGTATTTTTTTAAAAACAGCTCCAAGATAAGTGAATTTTTTAACTTTTTCCAAAATCATTCCATTGATTGTAACATGTTCATCTTTGCCCCTTGGCTTTATTTTTTAAATTTCATGTTTCTTGGGTTTTTTTTGGGCATTAAGAAAAAACCCCGGGCCTTTTCGTTTGTTTTTCTCTAACTTTGTCTATAGTTGTTGTAGTTCATTGATACTGCGGGAAATTTCAAAATATATCCGGCGTCCCTCAGATTTGATTTTTTGTATCCCCCAACATCCACAGTTCCATAAAAAATTCTCTAGAGCCCCCTTTTCATAATTGTTTCAAAATATATTTTTAAGAAGGTGCGGAGCCCAGAAGCCCCCCTTTGTCGTACTCCTTTGTTTGACTTCGAAACCCTTCTGTTAAACCCCTTTAAGGTTCTTACAGCTGTTTTTGTTGGGCTACAGGGCTTTTATTAGTTTTGGGGGGTGATGTGTTTTGGGAAAATTTACCCTACATGTTATTTCCAGAGGATATCGTGATCAACAGCCATCGAGTAAAACGAATGAAAAAACCCCGGTATAGGTTTTTTGGTTCCCTGTTTTTTTCTCTATGGGTCAATTTTAAAATTTTGAATTGGTTTCTGGTACCCTTTCCCCGGGCGAAAAACCCGCTTGCTCTGCAATGATCTCTCTTTAAATTCAACTTTTATTCTTTCAGCAAAAAAAAAATTTTAAAAAAAATTTTTTCCCCCTGTGGGCTTATTAATGCAATTTTTCCCATTATTGGGGCATTGGAGTGCCCTCACCTTTTTTTGGTAGGGATAAAAACTGATTTTACCCAGTCTTCTGGGCCCTTTTCTTTTATTCCCTATTTTTGACAGAGTTTTTTAAAAAGGGAAATATTCAAAAACTTTCCCCCAGCATTTTAATTAGTTTTTTGCTGGGTTTTTTCATCTATTCCCGGGGGTCTTTTTTTCTTTCTTTTTTTTAAAAGGCCTTTTTTAACTTCGTCCCCGCAGTGGCGGTGGTTTATCCTCGCTGTCATTGAGTCTAAATTTAAAGTTGTTGTTAGATATTTTTTTCTTTTTGGATAAGTTGGAAAAAATTTGATTCCAAAACTATCTTTTTAAATTCCTTTTTTTTTTTTCCCTCACATAAAAAAAGCCATCTTCAGTTTTGATATTTTCCATTGTAGGTTTAAAATTTTTGTGTGATGTTTTTGACTCCCTTTGGGAGGGGTTCCCTTTTGTTTTTTCTTTTGATAGAACAGTTTTCAGTTCTCTGGGAAAAGGTTTATTTAAAAAAATTTTTTTTATCTTGTCGCAATAATCTTTTAATTTTTTTATTTTTTTTAGTGTAAATTTTCTTTTTTAAATTTGGGTTATTGATACCTTTTTTTTTTGGCCCTCTTCTTTTTCAATTTCACTAGTGTTTTTTTTTAGATAAGGGGGGAAATTTTTTCCCTTTTTTTTTTTTGGCGATAGTTTCTTTAAACAGGGGCTCATCAGGAAATTTTTTTTTCCTTCTTCCCCCTAACTCATTGGGTTTTTTTATCATCTTCCATTGGGTTGAGTATTTCAAAATTTTTTTTGACACTGTAATTCTGTAATTTTTTTATCAAGAGTTTTGTAGTCAGCTTGAGGTGGTGGGGGAAAGCTCCATCTTTTTTATCTTATTTTTAAAATCGATAGTTAGTAGTTGGGGGTCCTGTTGCCCGGGCGGGACCAAGGTCTTTTTTTGGGATTTTTTTTGCAACTTTTTTCCCTTTTTTGGGTTTAGCACAATGTAGTCAATTTGGTTTTGGGGCTTTTTTTCTGGTTTTAAAAAACCCCGTTTTACAAAATGTCCTTTTGGGGGGTGTTGGAAAAAAAGGGATTGGGGTAAAATAAATTATTTTTACTAGGGAATTTAATAAAAAACTTTACCTCTTTCATTTTAAACTCCAAAGGGCCCAATTTTCCAAAGGGGGAATTTTTTTGTTATTTTTTTCCCACTTTGGCGTTGAGGTTTCCCCCTTATTTTTACATTCTGTTAGGGATTGTGTCTAAAATATCTTGGAGAGTTTTAAAAAATTTTTCCCTTTCTTCCTATTGCAAAATTTGGTTTGGGCGTAGCATTGATAATACTAATATTTGAGGTTTTAAAATTTTATTTGACTTTTAAAAAAGCGATCATTTATTGGGCCGTACCCAATTGTGCATTCGCAGTTTTTTTGGGGGGGGGAACATAGCAAAATCCGTGGCCCATAATTTTTCCCTTTTTCCCTTTTTCCCGAAAAAAGAAAAGGTTTTTGTTTTTTTTTTAGTTTTTAAACCCTTCCCTTACTTTTCCAAAAAAGGTCTACTTATTCCTGTATTTGAATGTTTTTTCTTCCCTTTCCCTTACAGACCCAATGGGAAATTTTCCCATTTTTCTTTTTATTTTTCCCTTTCGTTCCCGTTCCCATTTTTAATGTTTTTCCCTTAAATTGGGTGTTTTTTTTTTATCTTCTTTGTCTTTTCCCAAAGCTGTTTTTTAAAATTTCAGCCTGGGTTTTCCCCCCTGAATAAACCCCCCCTTAAAAAACCCCCGCAACGGGCGTGTGGTATGAATTATCGTTTCGATTTTAATCCTTGGAGTAGAGGTTTGTCAGGAGAAAATAAAAGTTGAGTGGAAACCCCCCGGCTCCTTCTCAACTCGCAGTCTCCAATAAATAGGAGGAATATCTCTTCCGGGTTTTTAAAAAAGTTTCACTGTAATACGCCCGACCTATTATTTGGGTGAAACCAGTAATCATAGAAATGAGGGTTTTTTTTTCACCAGAAATTTTACTGCCCTGCTGCCGGGGAGTTTCACCGCAACCCTGGTATAGGGAAACTAATAGGGTGCTATCCTTGTTTAAAGGGGAAACCCCCGGGGGCATTTTTTTGTTTACCCGGGGCAAATAATGTAAATACAAATTTTCTATATATGTTTTATATTTTATATAGGGATACACCACAACACACCCACACACAAACCCACAATTTTAATAAAATTTTATATATATATATACATATAATATTTTTATAAATATTATATAAATTATATATATAATATATGTATGTATTATACAATATAATATATTTAAAATAATATATATATATACTTTTTCCCTTTTTCCCCCCCCACGAAACGACCTTCTGACAGCGATCAGAAAACGACGGCATTTGATCCCCTATGTGATCTGTTCTCCCTTTGGGGTGGGCTCTCTTTAATATTATTCTCGGTTGATTTATTTTTAATTTTATTTCATGACTTTACCTGCAGCTGTTGTTACGCTTGTTACCCCAAGTATTGATATTGTTAATGTTTTAACTATCATTACTATCATAGTTATAACTATCAATATTATCGTATCTTTTATTAAAAAAATACTTTTTTAAAAAAAAATAATAACTGATACATTTTAAAAAAGGGTTATTTAAACCAAAATTTTTTTCCCCAAAAGAAAGAAAAAAAAAAAGTAAAAGAAGAAGTAATAGTATAGAAGTAAGGAGAAGGATTAGTGGTGTGTGTGTGTTGTGTTGTTTTGTGTGTGGTGTTTTGGTGTGTGTGTGTGTGTGGGTGTGTGTGTTTTGTGTTGTGGTGTGTTTGTGTTTGTGTGTCCCGGGGGGGGGGGGGGCTGTGTGCTTGTGAATGGGGCGGGGAGGGGTATTTGCGTGTCGTGTGTAAGCGAAAGCGAAAAAGGGCGCGGCGAGGAAAAGTCTCACGGGAAAATTAAAAAAGGGCCCCAAAATGAACGAAACCCGCAGATTTAATAAGGAGCAGTAAGCTGAATTTATACACTGCCCTAATAGCCGATAACGTGGCTATTGGCAGGGCAGCGATCCTAGTGTAACTTGTGGGAAGAGTCTCAAAACCTCTTGCCGTTGCGAAAGGGGGAAAGCGAAAAAGCCGACGTTTAACAATGAAAAAGGGAAGAACAACAAGCGGTAAAATAAGGTTATTGCTTTTAGATGGTATTATTACTAACAAGAAGAGATATTTCTCGCAGATGGAAATGTGGGGCGGCTGGCGGGAATAACAGATAAAGTGCAGTCGAGAGGACTCTGCAGTAAATAAGGAGAAAGGGGGGAAAAAGGAGGGGAAGGGAAAGGGAGGAAAAAAAGGTAGCATGAGAGAGAAAGAGAGGGGAGAGAGAAGAGAGAGAGAGAAAAGAGAGAGAGAAGAGAGAGAGGAAAGAGAGAAGAGAGAGAGGAGGAAGAGGAGTGAGAGTGAGTTATGATTTAGTCAGGATTTGTGGTGAGTGTGTGTTTGGGGTGTGTGTTTTGGGGTTGTGTGTGTGTGTTTTTTGTGGGGTGTGTGTGGTGAGTGAGTGGTGAGTGAGTGAGTGAGTGATTGGTGAGTGATTTGAGTTGTGGTGTGTGGGTTTTTTGGGTGTGGTGTGTGTGTGTGTGTGTGTGGGTGGGGTGTGTGTGGGTGTGTGGGGTGTGTGTTTGTGTGTGTTTTGCGTGTGGGTTTTGTGGGGGGGGGGGGGGGGGAGGTGAGTGAGTGAGTGAGAAAGGGCCCCTTTTTGGTTTTTTGGTTTAAACGCCTCCTTCGTTGGCTGTATGACCAACGGGTTTTGATGGGGATGAGGGCCCAAAAGGGCCCCTTTGGGTTGGTTTCCCCCGGGTTTAAGGCTCCTTGGACGGGTTGTGTGGGCTAATGGTATTTTTGGCTTTTTTTGGGTTTAGGCCTTTTTGGGTGGTTGAGGGGGGCCCACAAGCCCCTTGGGATTGGAAAATAAAAAGGAGCGAAAAAGGATGCGGGGGACTGAGAATTTTTGGGAAAAGAACAAAAAAGCAAAGGCAAGGGGAAAAGGAAAAAGTTATCCGGGCTTTATTTCCCCTTACTGAGCAAGTTTTAAAGGGAAATTTACTTTTGGAAAATAGGGAACAGAATTTTGGAGAAAAAGAAAGCAAAGGAGAAAAGGGAACAAAGAAAGGGTAAAAGGGATAGCCCCGCTATGAAAGAGACAAATCCCCCAAGACGGCTGGGGGCCCAAAATAATTACAAATACAGGGGGACAAAAGGGAATTAAAGAAAACAAAAAATAGAAAAAAAACCCGGAGAAAAAAAAAAAAAAAAAACCCGAGAACAGGCAGAAGAGAAAAAGGAGTAAAAGGATGCGTTTTATAAAAGGTCCCAAACCCTCGCGGGAGGGCTGTGCAAGTTAAAATTTGCGATATCGATTGCGGAGAATCTCAATGGAGCACGAAAAGCTCTCGAAGGCCCCCCAAATTTGGGTGATCGCCCTGAGCCCCTTTCCCTGCCCTATTGCTGCCCCTCTGCGTCTTCCCCCTGTTCCCTTTTCCTGCTTAGCTCTTTTTGTTTCCTGCTTTCCCCCCGCCCACCCTCCTTCTTCTTGCTCCGCCCTGAAACCCCTGCTTGCTCTCTTGCTTTCGTCACCCCTCTAGGGCCCTTTCCCTCTTTCCCGTTTTTTGCGTTCCCTTTCGTTTGCCTCTCCCCTTTTTCTTCGTCCCTTGCCACTCCCCTTTTTCCCCTGTTTTCTTCCCTCCTTTTTTTTATTCTGTGCATCGTTTCTTTCCCTTTTTCTCTGTTTTTTTTGTCTTCCCCTTTTTTCGCTTTCTTGTTTGCTCCCCTTCCCCTCATTTTTTTTGTATGTTTTTTATTTTCTGTTTCGTTTTCAAATCCCCCCCCCCCCTCCCTCTCTTCCCCTTTCGTTTCCTACTCCTTGCCCACTTTCCCCTATCTTATTTCGGTCTCTGTCTTTGAACCCTCTCTATTACCCCTTTTCCATCCCCTCTCCCCCCCCCCCCCCCCCGCTTTTTTTTTGGGAAATTTCCATTTTCTTTTTTTCCCTTCTCCTTTTTTTAAACTTTATCTTTTTTTCCCCATTTTTATTGATTTTTCATTTAAAAACCTTTTATTTGTGATTTCGAAAATTCGCCCATTACCCAAAAATTTCCTTTACCCCTATTTGCATCTATTTTTTCATTTTTAAATTGTTTTTTTTTTTAATTATCATTATTCTATTTTTTTATTTATCTTTTAAATTTTTTATTTTTTTAAATTATGATGTTTTATTTTTATTTTTTAAAGAAAATAATTATTAATATTACAAATTTGGTTATCATTATTATTGTTATTTTTAAATTATTTTTTTTATTTTTTTTATTATTATTTTATTATCATTATTTTTAAATTAAAAAATTTATTATCATTATTATTTTTCACTTTTACTATCACCATCTTTGTAATTATTTTACTATTATTGTCTCACCTTATTATCATGGCCCATCATCTAACATCCCCCATCATTTTTTTATTGTTATTTTTAAAAAATTATTATTATTATTTTTATTATTTTATTATTATTATTATTATTATTATTTTTTATTAGTATTATTTAGAAATTAGTATTAGTTTTACAAATCATCATCATCATCTTTTATATATCTTATACCCAATCTCTTCTCTCTCTCCTCCTCTCTCTCCCCTTCCTCCCCTCTCTCTCTCTCCCCCCTTCTCTCTCTCTCTCCTCTCTCTCCTCTCTCTCTCTCTCCCCTTCTCTCTCTCCTTTTCCCTCTCCCTCCCCTCTCCCTCTCTCTCTCTCTCCTCTCTTTTTCCCCTCTCTACTTTTCTCCTTTGTGTTTTCAAACCCTTCCGTCTGTCATTTTCCTCTCTCCACTTGAAATTTCAAACCTATCTCCCTCTGCCCCCCTCGCACATCTTTTCTTCTTCCTTTATCGATCGTTTCTTTAAATTTTCTCTCCACACAATTTTCTCCAACCCTGACTATATTATCCACACGCACGTCCCTTTTTGAAACATGTTTCTTCTTTTGACTCGTTCAAAGCGAATTTTTCCCTCTTCAGTTCCCGATACACACGGTGCCCCCACTAGCTATATGTCACCCCCGCCCCCCCTCTCCCTTCTCTGGCCTTATCCCCCTTATCGCTTCACTCTATCTCTTTCCTTCCATTTCCTATTCCCCCCTGGAACTTTTTTCCTTTCTTCGCCAATCTATTTTTTTTTTCCTTCTTCTACTGTTTTTTTTTTATTTTTTATATTTTTTTTTCATATTGTTTAGTTCTTCCTTCGTTCTCTTTCTATTCTTTTCTTCTCCCGGGCCCCCCCCCCCCTCCCCCCTCTTTTTTTTCCCCCTTTTTTTTTCTGTTTTTTCTCTTCTCTCTTTCTCTCTTTCCTCTCTCTCTAAATCTTTTCCCCTTCTCCTCTCTTCCCCGTCTCCTCTCCCCCTCTCATCCCCGGGGTTCTCATTTTCCTCCCTCTCTCTTCTCTCCCCTCTCTCTCTTTCTGTTTTTTCCCCTTTTCGTCCCTTTCCCTTTTTTCCCTCCTCCTATGCGATTACCCCAACGCTCCCCCATATTGCCTTTCTGTACCAATACTTTTTTTTTTTTTTTTTTTTGGGGGGGGGTTTTTCCTTTTTTTTTAATTTTTTGGGTTCCTTTTTCCCTGTGTGTGTATCTTTGGATATTTTTCTTCTTTTTTTTCCCCAAACTTCCTCTCCTTCTTTCCATTATATCACCCCTTTTTCCCCCCCTCTTTTTCCCTAAATTCTCTTCTTCATTTTTTTGTTGTCCTATTTCCAATTTTCCATTTACGAATAGTTTTCCTGACCCCCCTTCCCCTCCCCTCTGCCGCCTCTCCCCTCTTTTCCTTCGCCCCTTCCCTTTTTCCTTTTTTTAAATACTTCCCATATATTTTTCTCCCATGGTCTTTCGGGGGGGGGGCCCTCCCCCTTTCCCTTTTTCGCCTCTCCCTCCCCCCCCCAACTCTATCTCCTTTCGTGAAACCCTTTCCCCCATACCCGGGGCTGTTACTTTTTAAAAAAAAAAATCTGTTTAAAAAGGGCTTTTTTTCATTTTTTTTTTCCCCATAATTTCCCTTATCTGGGGTGCCCTCTGTTTTTTCCTCTTATTTTTTTTTTTTTCCTCTCGCTTTGTCGGTCTTTTCCCGGGAAAACAGTACTGCCCTATTTTCCCCTTTATTTTCTTTTCTCTTCCCCTTTTAAACTTTCCATTTGGGCTGCCCCTTTCTGTCCTTTTACGGCACAGCCCTATCCCCTTTTGTCTCCCTTTATTGCCCCTTCTATCTATCTATCTGTTCATCTTCCTTTTCTCTCTTTTACTCTTTTTCTTCTCTTTCACAACCCTTTCCCTTTAAATTTTTCCCCATTTCTTTTTTTCCCCTCCCTCCTCCCTCCTCCTTCCCCTTTCTCCCCCTCTCTTTTCATTTCCTCCTCTCTCTCTCTCCCCGTCTCTCTCCCCGTCTCTCTCTCTCTCCCCTCTCCTCTCTCTCTTTCTCTCTCTCCTCTCTCCTCTCCCCCTTCTCTCTTCTCTCTCTTTCCAACCCCCGGTTTTATGAGAGTTGCGGGTTCCCTGCCTCTGAGAATAAAAACCAACGACACGGGTTTTTAAAGGGGTTTTTGAAAGTCCTGTGATGTAAAACTGCCGTGTTCCCCCCCAAACCCCCCATCCTTCGCTCCTACACACGCGCGAAGGGAATTCTACCCACACACTATCAAAAACGCACATCCCTACCCCAAAACAAACCGGGCATACATAGTATATGCATACCCCTTATTCATACCCCTCACACACGCTCCCTTCCCCTAAGGGGCAGGCAAACACGGAAAATATAAGGAAGCAAGGGTTCAATTTTCTTAAACAAAACATTCACAAAAAACAGTCACAAAAAAGATTCATACCAATACACACAAAAACACATAACGAAACCCCCACACAAAAAACACACAAGAACCCCCACACACACAACACAACCACACACACCCGCGGGCCGGGGGCTCAGGGGGGCCCAAAAGTTCGCATGGATCTTAAGTCTTACACAACAAAAAACTACGGGAAGGTGCAACGGAAATTTTAAACCCTTTTGCCCCACGCCCTGCCCGGCTTAAAAAACACCCCACGCACATATCTGCTTGCACTTTCCTTAGTACCTTCCTGCGTATAAATTGAAAAGAACTGCGTCTTGTTGGGTCTAGGGGGTTTCCATAACTTTTCCCTTTTTACGTTTTTTTTCCTTCTTCACTTTTTTCTTTTCTTTTCATTCTCCTCCTACTCTTCCTCCTCCTTTTGGTCATCCTCTTCCTTCACTTATGCTTCTTCTTTTCCAATTTTTTTTCTTTTTCTTCTTTTTATGTATCATCTTCTTTTTCTTAATAATCACCTTCGTTTTTCTTAATCATCACCGTTTTTCTTCATCATCTTTTTCATCTTTTTTTTTTTTTTTTCTTTTTCTTTTTTCCCTTTTTTCTTCTTCTTCTTCTTTTTCTTTCTTTTCTTCTTTTTTTTCCTTTTTTTTTTTTCATTTTCTTTGATTTTTTTTGGTTTTTTCTTTTTCCCTACGCTTTCTTTCCCCCTTCCCCCTCCCTATCTTCCTTTTCTCTTATTTCTCCCCCTGTGTTTTTTCTTTGTTGTTTTCTATCATTTGCATAAAAGTGTTTTTTGTATATGTGTTTTCTATCTCTTGTCTTTCCCCTTCGTCCCCCTTCCCTCACTTCCACCACCCTCTCCCCTTCCCCCCTTCTTCCCCCCCCCCCCTCATTTCCCACCCCCTTTCCTCTCTCCCCCCTCTCTTCCCCCCCCTCCCTCACTTCCCCCTCCCCGCCCTCCCCTTCCCTTCTTTTCCCCCCCTCCCTCCCTCCCCCTTCGAACCACCGCCTCTCCCCCCCTCTCTTTTCCCCCCTCCCCCCCTCATTTTCCACCCCTTTCTCCCCCTTCCCTCTCTTTTTTCCCTCCCTCCTTCACTTCCACCTACCGTCTCTCCTTCCCTCTCTCTTTCCCTCCCTCCTTCACTTCCACCTACCCTCTCTCCTTCCCTCTCTCTTCCGCCCTCACCTCTTTGCCTTCTCCCTCCCTCCCCTCCAATTATTTTCTTTGTCCGGAAAGCCTGGCTTCATAACGGATGACCTGGACAGAGGGAGCCACGTGTTCGTCTGTTGGGTGACCTCTCGTTCTGCTTCAGCGCATTCGGACACGCCTGGAAAAGCAGGAGACACAAGAATTAGAATAACGACGTGATAAAAGTTTGCCCGATCCTCGTAAATCAGAAAAAAATAAATATACAAGATTAAGATTCAAAGAATGACAGACGAGGTCGAGGTCAAAGCGGTGAAGGTCAGACGAAAGAAAAGAAAAAAATGTAAAAGGAAAGTGCGGAAGAAAAAATAAAATTAAAAACACTAATTTGAACGTAGTTATTACAAAAAACCCTTGTTATTGGCTTGATACGTCGACGCATACGAAAATACCTGGACAAAAGAAAGAGAGAGAAAAAAGAGAGATAGAGAGAGAGAGAAAAGTTTCTTTTGGGCCCCTTTTCTTTGGTATTTTTTCCTCCCCCATACTAAAGTCATGATGACACGCACACGATGCCGATGGGAAAGACATGATTTGAATGTCATCCGAATTTTGAAGATTTTGAAAGTTGCTGGACAAGGCGTTGTGTACAAGTGGAGCGAGTTTGTCTCTCAGCTCTCTGCTTGCTTTACCTTGCTTCTCTCTCTCTCTCTCTCTCTCTCTCTCTCTCTCTCTCTCTCTCTCTCGCCCCCCCCCCTCTCTCTCTCATTCCCACTCCCTCGTCTCTCCTTCTGTCTCTCTCTCTTCCCCACCTCCTCTCCTCACTCCGTCATCCCATCTCCCCGCCTCTCTCTCCGTCCTTCTCCCGCAAGCGTCCTACCATGGCAATAAACTGACGTATTGATTTTGGGTTGCTAAGGGCCCCGTTTGGGGTTGTGCGCAAAGGGGGCCAGAATCCCAGGGTTTTTGTGACTAACCTATGCCTTGAGTGACAGATTAGGTAAGGAATCTTTTTCTTTTTTTCTTTCTTTTTTCTTTTTTTTTTTTCTTTGTGTTTTTTGGGGGATTTTTTCGATCGGGGTTTTGGGGTTTAAGTCCCGTTTTTTTTTCCCGGGGTTCTTGCTGGGCTTTTTTGGGACTGGAAAAGTTAACAATGGTAATGTTTCCTGTTTTAATGAAAATGGCCCTACCACAATAAACCCAAGGGTAGAGGGGGAAAAAGAGGAAGAGAAAAGGGAAGAGAGAGAGGAGGGGAGAAAAGAAGAGAGAAGAGATAAAAGGGAGAGAGAGAGGGGAAGGGGAGAGAGGGGAGGGGAGAGGGAGAGGAGAGAGAGAGAGATTGAGACAGATAAACAGAGAAAGAAGGAGGCGGAGGGAGGGAAAGAAGAAGAAAAACCGATGGACAGGGTGCAAAAGTGAAAAATTTGATAAAGAACACAGACACCCCACACACACACAAAAAAACACACAACACACCACACACACACACACACAAAACAGACACCCCACACATACACAACCACACACAAAACACACCAAAACACACACACACACAACCCACACACACATACCCACACCCCAAAACACAAAAACACACACCAAAAAACAAAACACACACACAAAACACACAACCCCCTTACATTTAGAAAAAGTTAAAAAACAAGGGGGCCCCCTGACCACTGTTTTACAAGTCCCAATTTAAAAATTTTAAAACTTTTAACCATTGCAAATACTATGTTTTAAAATTTTGAAGTTAAATAAGAAATGGGAAAGAGAAGGACAGAATGAAAATCGTTATTGGTAAGTTTAAACTACGAACTTTGGAGATAAAAAAATGAAGAGTGGCAGTGTCATATATACTTATATGTATGTATTCAACTTTCGGTCTATGAATTTATCTATCTATCTATCTATATACATACATACATATACATATACATCCATATATATACACATATATTATATATATATATATTTATATATATAATATATTATATATATATTTTATAATATATTATATGTGTGTGTGTGGTTTGTGTGTGTGTGTGGGGGTTTTGGGGGTGTGTTGTGTGTGTTTTGGGGTGTTGTGTGTGTGTGTGTGTGTGTTTTGTTTTGTGTGGTTGGCGTGTGGGGTGTGTGTGTGTATGTGTGTTTTGGGGTTTGTGTGGGGGTGTGTTGGGGTGTGTGTGTGTGTGTGGGGGTGTGTGTGTGTGGGTTTTATGTTGTGTGGGGTGTGTGTGTGTGGGTGTGTTAAAATGTGTGTTTTGTGTATCATACATATATATAATTTTATATTTAAAATTTTTATTTTTATATATTATATAAAATATATTAAATATAATATATAAAATACATATATTATTTTATATACATAAAAATTATTATATATAATATATTTATATATATATATATACATATATTTATATTCATATATATATATTTTATTATTATAATATTTTATTTATAATAATTTTTATATATATATATATATATATATATATATTATATATATAATATTGCAACACACACACACACCCTACACACACACACACACACCCACACACACCCACACATATATATATATATATATATATATATATATATATATATATATATATATAATATAAATATATATTTATATATATATATATAATATTATTTTTAAAAATTTTAAAAATATAGAGAGAGAGGGGAGAGAGAGGGAGAAAAAGAGAGAGAAAAGATAAAAGGGCCCGTGTTTAGGGCAGAGAGAGGGGGGAGGATAAAACAAAGGGGGTAAGTGGGAAAAAGGGGGAAGGCGAGAGGAAAGGGGCTTTTGGAAAAAGGAAAAAAAGAATTTCGGGAGGGGGAACGAGAGATACCTAGGCGGGGGTGGGAGGGGAGGGGGAAAGGGGGGGAAAGGGGGGGAAGTCAAACGAGTATGAATATTAAAAACAACACGGGGGGGGGAGGAAGAGGGTACCAAAAGGGGGTAGGGGGGGGTCGTGGAGGTAAGAGGGAGGGGAAAAAAAAGATAGCAAAGGGAAAAAAAGGGGGGGGAAAAGGGGAGGGGGGGCGGGGGGGGGGGGAGAGGGAGTAGGCGGATGGCTTAAGGCAGCAACTCATTAGGAATCCAAGTCACAACTTCTCTATGCGACCTCAAGGATTAAAAGACAAAAATCCTTTGCCTCTCTCTTTACTTGTGTTTTTTTTTGGGGGGTTGGGTTTTTTTCCCCCTTACAAGGGCTTGGGGAAATTTAGGGTTTTGGGATTTTTTAAAAATGGTTTATCAAAGCCCTTTATTTCAGGTTTTTTTAAATAGTGGGCTTTGTGAAAACTTGGGTTTAAACGGGTTAAACTGAACAAAATTTTAAACAAAAAACGAAGGTAAAAACACGAAAAAGCACGAATTCCCTTTGGTTTTATTTTTTATTCGTGGTTTTTTTTTATTTCTTTCCCTTTTTTTTGTTTGTTTTAATTTTGACGGGGATCCACCATAGGAAATGCCCAAGCAAGAAAAAACAATTCATGCAAATTAACAAAAAAAATCATATCTACCCATTCCCTTAAAAATGCCTTTCCCCACACCCAAACCAAAATTACCCTGGACCCCACCCTTTAATCCCCTCGCTTCACTCCACTCCCAAAATCTACCCTGCTCTTTCTAAACACTCCCCTCCCCACACCAAAAACAATATAAAAAATCAAAAAAAAACTCGTACATCAAGACCGATATCCCAAAAAAAATGTAATTTAAAACCTTGGGGACATATTATCCCTCTCCCGTTTTCCCATTTTTTCCCCCTTGGCCCCCCAAGGGAAATTCATTGAAGATTTTCAAGGGGAATTTCCCTCATAAAAGTATAAACCTCTTCAGCTACCAAGGGGTTTTTAAAAAAGTAAGCGTTCCCCTTTTTTTTATGATGGGGGGGGGAGGGGGAAAAGGGGGGGCCCCCTTTTAAACACTGAAAGGGAAATTCCCCTTTTTTCTGTAAAATTTTGGGGTTTTCCCTTATCAGAAACGGGCCGGGGGGGGTAGGTTAGATGCTATACTTGGGGGTGTTTCCCATATATAAATATAAATATATAAATATATTTTATTTATATATATATTATTTATATATTATATTATAATATTTTATTTATTTTATTTTATATATATAATTTTATAAAAATATAATTATATATATTTTTATATATAATATATATATTATAATTAATATTTAAAGGAAAACACACAGTATATGCATCTATCCTGAATCGGGGCGTTTTTTGATAAAGGGGTAAACCACTATTAAAAACTGCTATTATATATATATTATAATTTTATATTTTATATATTTTATATATTTTATATATTGTATATATTTTATTTAAAAAAATATATTTTATATATATATTAATATATATATATTATATATATATATATATATTATATATATATTATTATTAAAATCACACAAAAAAACACACAAAAAACCAAACACAACACCAACACAACACCCCCCCACAACACCCTATAAAATTTTTATTTATTTTAAAATTTATATATAAAATTATTTATATTATAATTGTGTGTGTGTTTGTGTTTGTGTTTTGTTGGGGGTTTTGTTTTGTTAGTGGGGTGTAAAAACCCAACACCACACACACCCCCACACAAAACACCACACCATATATAAAGCTTTTAAAAATATATATATAAATATTAAAATATATATATATTTTAATATATATATATATAATAATAAATTTTTGGGTTTTGTGTGTGTGTGTTTTGTTTTTGTGTTTTGTGGTGTGGGTGTGTGTGTGTGTGGGTTTGTGTGTGGTGGGTGGTGGGTTTTGTGTGTGTGTGTTGGGTGGTGTGGGGGGGTGTTTGTGTGGGGTGTTGGGTGTGTGTGTGTGTGTGTGTGTGTGTGTTTGGGGGGTGTGTTTAACAGCTAAAATTTAAAAGGGATGCAGGCCCTGGGC
>NC_051396.1:42031183-42036183 GCF_015228065.2 Penaeus monodon
CTCTCTCTCTCTCTCTCTCTATATATATATATATATATATATATATATATATATATATATATATCGTATTACCTGTAAGAGCCTTAAGAGTTATTTGTTTTAACTGTTGATATCATTATTATTGCTATTATTATCATTATCATTATCATTATTGTCATTGTTATAATTATCACTATTGTTATCATTACTAATATCAACATCATCATTTGTATCACTATAATCATCATCATCATCATCATTTTTATCATTATTATCATTATCATCATCATCATTACCTCCTGCTCCACTTTGATTTTCTCCACCTCCGCCTTCTCGCACTCCTCTATCTCCTCTTCCATTTTCATCACCACCTCTACGTCCACCTCTTTCACCTGCTTCTCCTCTTCCCCAGTTTCACTTTACTTTCTCTCTTTTCCTACCTCTCCTTCCACGACCTCTACCTCCGGGTCACGCCCAACCTTCTACGTTTTCACTCTCCCCTCCACCTCGTATCTACCTCCTCCACTTCATCATATGCCTCCATCTCTACCCCAGACTTATATCCAGCCTCCAACTTCCACTTCTCCTGTGCTCATTATAATAATTAACATCATTGTTGCCTCCTCAAAGCATCAGCCTCCCCCTTCTCCCCCCCATGTCAGCTTTCCCCATTCCCTCCTTCCCTTTATTTTTTCGCTGCCCTCCTTCCATGTTTTTCCTCCTCTCCTTTCCCTCTCTCTCAGGCTTTCTTTCTCTCTCCCTCCCTCGTACTTCCGTTTCCTTCCTTCCCCTTTTCTTTTTCCACTTCCTTCGTTCACCCTCCTTTCTTTCTTCCTCTTTCCTCTTTTATTTTTTACTTGCCTTTTTCCCTCTCTCTTGTCCTCTATCTCTGTTTGCCTGTCTGTCCGTCTCTCTCTCTCTCTCTCTTTCTCTCTCTCCTCCCTCCCCCTCTCTCTCTCTCTCTTTCTCTCTTCTCTCTCTCTCTCTCTCTCTCTCTCTCTCTCTCTCTCTCTCTCTCTCTCTCTCTCTCTCTCTCTCTCTTTCTCTCTTTCTCACGTCATTTCTCCCATTCTCTCACTTATCTGCATCTTATCGTGCTATACCGCTATGAATATAGAAATTATGATGGAATGGTCAGCCAATTAATCCTTTATATATAATTAAACTTAACTCGTAACTTGATATCTGAATTATAGATACAGCTGAGAATGTGTGTATTATATTAAAGGATATACACTGATTATGAAAAGCAGGAAAAATATTAGTATTATAGCTTATAAAATTATGCTGATGATAAATATACCTTGAGATGGAAACAATGGTGATAACAACAACAATAATAATGATCATAGAGATAGGAAATGTAATGATGATGATGATGATGATTATGATGATAATGATGATGATGATGATGATGATGGTGATGATGATGATGATGATGATGAGTAGTAGTATCAGTAGTAATGATACATGAAATAGAAATAATAGATTTAGACATCGAGTAAAAAAAAAAGAAAAGGAAAATCTGTTGAATAAAGTAATAATAATTATAACGTACTTATCGCAAAGGTTCAGGTAAAAGGAAATCGGAATGCAACTGATTTAATTAATCGCTTTATTCATTTCTATTCACTGATGAAAGTCACAAATTCTCTCTCGTTGCAATAGCGTCGCTGGTAACAAGGATTGCTAGCAGTTTTATGGTGCAATCAGTGATAATTTATGATAACATATTGTTCAGTACGCTGCAGAATGAGTGTGGATTGCTTTTGAACACGATGTTATTGTTCTCCATTGTTATTGAGATGAGATTATATTATCTATTTTGTTTGATTTTAGCATTTACAGGGAAATTATTTAGATTCTGATAATAGAGTAACAGTTAACTTAGAGATATTGTGAGGTTAAAGGTCATCTATGATACATTTATGGTTTAATAACATTCTATTCCAATGTAAAGATATGTTTCTGGTCTTTTAGTCTAAACTTACTAGATACACATTCATTACAGGACACTATCCCTGCACAATAGGATGGTGTAATTATTCATACAAAATAATGAACACTCTTTGCGGGTTTTATACTTAAGTGAGGGAAAAGTTCTTACAGAAAATTAAATTTGATATATGGATGTAAGATCGAGAAGAATTTAATTGAAATGTATTATCTCTATCTAATTTGGTTCATCTCTCTCTCTCTCTCTCTCGCGGTCTCTCTCTCTCTCGGTCTCTCTCTCTCTCTCTCTCTCTCTCTCTCTCTCTCTCTCTCTCTTCTTCCTCCCCCCCTCTCTCTGTTCAGGCATACTGAACAGAGAAAATGAATCGAAATTCCAGCCATGTTCATAAACGTAAATAGGAAAATAGAACAAAAACTGACATAAAACCATATTTTTCCAACGTAAAAATAAAACTTTCCTTACGCCAGCATAGGGCCTGAACCACACTTTATCATATCATGGGAACATTTGAAAAACATCAAAATAACACTGATAACACAGAAACGGAACCCTTGAAGCACGAAGAATAACACTATCATGTACCAATATACCAACTGCTATAAAAGAAATGTATATGAAGAAAGAACAACAGGAATATAACACCAAGACAAAACACTTTTGAAACAAGAAACAAAAAGGCTGGCGTCCCTACAGCTCAAAAAGAAAATACTGTAAAAAAAATATATATAACACAAAATAAGAATTCCATTAACACACAAACAACAACGCTTCTGTAGCACCAGGAGGTAAACTCTTCATAATGTAACGCCAAAAATAGCACCGTTACTTGGCGAAAGAGGCATTACATGAGCACAAAATTACTGGTTAAAAATACCTTGAGACTGAAACTGATACTCAAAATAAGAAATAACTCACCAAAAGAATACTCAGCAATAAGGAAAATCAAACTAACAACACAACATAAAAAAAATAACAATAATAAATACAAGAATTTCTATAACAGCCGTAACGCCCCGCTGGAAGGAAACCTGCACTCCGTATAATACCCTAAGATAACAACCCTATAATACGAAAACAGAACTCCTTTAACACAAAAATAACTTCCTTATAGGACAATAATCCTCGCTAAAACCATCGCACGATCACTGCTCTTGCACTAAACCGCCTCCTTCTCCTCTGCGGCCGCCCTTACCTCAAACATTATTATTTTATACGCCAAAATACGCCAGCTCAGCTCCTCTGCTCGTCCCTGCGATAAACGTAATTCATTTTCTTCTCTTTCTCTATTTTTTCTTCCTTTCTTTCTCTTTATTTTCACCCTGTTTCCTTTTCTGTCTGCTTGGTTGTCTGTCTGTCTGTCTGTCTGTCTGTCTGTCTGTCTGTCTGTCTGTCTGTCTCTCTCTCTGTCTCTCTCTCTCTCTCTCTCTCTCTCTGTCTCTCTCTCTCTCTCTCTCTCTTCTTTCTCTCTTTCTCTCTCTCTCTCTCTCTCCCTCTCTCTTCTTCTCTCTCTCTCTCTCTCTCTCTCCTCTCTCTCTCTCTCTCTCTCTCTATATATATATATATATATATATATATATATATATATATATATATATATATATATAAACACATATAATATTACACAAACACACACACACACACACACACACACACACACACACACACACACACACACACACACACACACACATATACACACATATGTGTGTATGTATGTCCATCCCCACCTCTCTCCCTCCCTCCCTCCCTCTCTCTCTCTCTCTCTCTCTCTCTCTCTCTCTCTCTCTCTCTCTCTCTCTCTCTCTCTCTCTCTCTCTCTAGCTGGTACGCACCCCTTCCCTCCCTCTCTCTCTTTTGGGTCTGGTGTAAATTCTTCGAAAGAATGACTCAAGCGAAAAGGAACTACGAAAAGGTCCCATTCCTTTTTCTTTATATTGGAAGAATGTATAGAAAACGATGAAAAAACAAATCTGCAGATTAATATTTTCATTTCTTGCTTTACAGTGTATATATATCTATTTATCTATCTATCTATATGTGACCAACATACATTTATTTATCTATCCGTACACATACAGAATAATGTGGTTATACCTTTGTTTCATTTAACCAATCGGATCGTATAGAAGGTGAACGTTCTTGCGTGTTAGAAATCCTCAAAGAAAGTGGAAAGCTGTGATACACTTAACCGAGACAAAACGAAAAAGGTTGGTCGGAACTGCGAGGTGGGAGTTCAGTTGGGAGTGTTTGAGAAATAACTATAAAAAATGAAATAAAGTTCTCTGGTAATTTATCTTCCTTGATGGGACTTTTTGTAAGCTCACCTGGATCCGCCTGCATTCATTCATTTATGTTCTTTCTTTGTGTCTAACCACGTTTATTTGTCTTATGTATTTGCACTTTTTACTCATTTTCTCATTGTATATATACACCACGCAACAGCGATACTAGGACTTATTGGGACCTATCTTTGTACGTTAATAGTATGTAATAACCCCTTTTCCCACTGGCTCCAAGCAACTGTTTGTTACATCTGCCTGTAATAAATAGCACCAGCTTCCCTTTTCTATTTCCGCCAACACGCAGCCTCACATGCTTGTATAAGAAGTTATGAATGGAGAATTTCGCCAAAACAGGACGTGTGCTTTTGATGAAAGAATGAGTATGGGAAGGCTAATTATAAATATACGTGTATATATATGTGCGTGTTTATTTATTTATTTATCTATTTATTCTCATTTATGTATTTTCTAACTTTTTTTTGACGTATATTAATATGAATTCACATTGACTACGTCGTACTACTTACACCCATCAAAACAAACCGGCACTTTCGCTTGCATTATCCTTTAACAACCAATACGCATATGAAAGGACCAATTACCGTCATTCACCACCGAAAGGCAACTTCGCACGCCCATTCGCGGCACCAGACAATCAGCCCTTACGGGAACCAGCCCCGCCCAGAAAGGCTTTCACATTCGGGCGTTTCTCTCCCGTACCTGTCTTTCGTGTGTTTTACTCCACCGTGCATCACCTCCTCAATACCTCTTCGACAGGCTGT
>NC_051396.1:42078683-42083683 GCF_015228065.2 Penaeus monodon
CACAACACACACACACACACACACACACACACACACACACCACACACACAACATATATATAAATATATATATATATATATATATATATATATATATATATATATATATATATATATATATATATATATATATAGGAGAGAGAGAGAGAGAGAGAGAGAGAGAGAGAGAGAGAGAGAGAGAGAGAGAGAGAGGGAGGGAGAAAGCTACAGAAGTTCCATGAACGCCTGGACACCTTGGCTCATCCGACTCTTACTTAAAGATCTGAAAAGCAGAACCTTGAGCGAAGGAAGCTGAGGGGACACCTACGAAGCCACGGTTGGAGCAAATTGAAGATAGACAGATAGATATGTATATATATGTACATATATATGTATATGCGTATATATTTATATATATATTATATATAATATATATATATATATATATATAATATATATATATATATGTATGTATATATATATATATATATATATATATATATATATATATATATATATATTAATATATATATCTTATATATAATATAATATATATATATATATATATATTTATATATATATATTATATATATATATATATA
Source organism: Penaeus monodon (assembly GCF_015228065.2). Taxonomy (NCBI): domain Eukaryota; kingdom Metazoa; phylum Arthropoda; class Malacostraca; order Decapoda; family Penaeidae; genus Penaeus; species Penaeus monodon. The sequence goes on from NC_051396.1 coordinate 42,079,264, forward strand.
TATATACACACACACACAAACACACACATATACACAATGTGTGTGTCTGTCTGTTCCTATCAGAGTGGGACTAACATTAAATTCGAAAGAAAGAGAGAGTGTAAAATGGGAAATGTCGCTGACAAATTTCTTTAACTTCTTCTCTTTGTTTATTGCAGTAGTATTTTCTGTTATCCTCTTTTTCTTTTTATGTTCTTTCTCAGATTTCGACATCAGCCTTTCAAATTTGATAACCTGTCATCATCATTTATTCTCATTTCAGTTTTTTCAAAAGAAAACTTTGAATTGTCGATTTATTGACAAAGAAGCACAACTTTTGTGATTCTTATATCTGTCTTTCTTTTTTTTTCCATCAACAATCGGAAAAAAACAAAGGCCAGCAAAATCAGCAATGTTGCAGTAAGATCCCTTCCTCCCCCCTCCCCCCCATAAAAAAAGAAATCCCCCCAAAAAACTCCTTAGGAATAATAATAATGATAATAATAGTAATATTAATAATATAATTAATATAGAAAAATTAATTAAAATAAAATATGAATATCATAATTAATAATTATTAATAATAATAAAATAATATAATAACAACAAAAATCATAATTATAAGACTTAATAATCCCTCCACATAAAAAAATAATATAAAAACTCAAATAAAATAAGTAGAATAAAAAAAAATCAATAAAATCTTTAAATAATAATAATAATAAGTTATCATATTAATAATAAAAGAAACATATAAAGAAATCAATATAAACTCAAGCAATAAAGACACCTAATTAACATTTATACATAATAATCAAACATATTCTATGCAAATAATAGCAAAAAACAGTAAGTGAGCAATTCTTGAGCTGAAAGTATCATGATCCATGGCATTACACTCCTTATTCATAGCATAAAGATCCTTTACTTAACTGTGAATAGACCTTACTATGATTACGTCAAAGTGAAGGGGTATTTGGGAGTTGATGATGATGGCATTTTCCTCTTCTAGCTTATTGTGTTTATGTTATGAGTGAGATTCTTAGCTTAATGTTCTGAGAGAGGGATATGCCTTTGGTATGCCGTGATAGCTCCTCTCGAGGGTATATATGAGGAGGAATTGAGCTTCAAATGCCGAGACAAAGAAATTCTCCAAGGACCTAAAGTCAGCTGAAACCGAGCAAGGCATATGAACCGAGCCAAGTCGATGACGCTTGAACGAACGCAGCTAGGAATACGTCAGCTGAAACTACGGATCGAAGCTTAGCCCGGGATTGTAAATATGAGAAACCGATATACGACACTCAGAGACTTTCTCTTTCCCTCCCCCCTCCCCCCTCCCCCCGACGCCGCTCCATTCCTCCTACGACTCCCGTCCCTCACCCACCCACCTACCTTCTCCCTCCACCCCCCCACTTCCTCCTATCACACCTCCCTCTCCCCCCTCCTGTCACACCTCCCCCTCCTTTCTCCCTTCCCCTTCCCCCTCCCTCCCTCCCTTCCCTCCACCTCTTTCTCTCCACCTCCATTCTCCCCTACCCTCCCCCCTCCCTCCCTCCATCCCTCCGATCACACCTCTCTTCCTCCCCTCTCCCTACCTCTTTCCCTCCCCCTCCCTTCCCCACCACCTCTTTCCCTCCCCCTCCCTTCCCCCCTACCTTCCACCACCCCCTACCTAAACGCCTGCTCACCATGATTGGTAAATATCATACGCCAGAAAGCTCATTCGGGGCCGTAAAGAGCGTCTATAAAACCGCTATCAGTGTAAAGTTCATGGTTTCATATCCCAGCGTATCGCTTCCCCGCATGAACCGCCGTTAATCTTGAGGCAGTTCATTCGGGATTCGTGCACCAAGATGGTTTTGCTCTATTACGTGGTGATAACAGTTGAAACGTGACCTTTTTTTGTAGTTTGTTGTTGTTGTGATGTCTGGGTAATTCATCTTGTTTACATCTTGGTTTCTTGTCGCTTTCGTCCCTTATTTCTACTTACTTTGTTTAACCTCTATTTTTTTTTAAATTCTTTTTTACCCTCTCTTCTTTTCCCTTTTTTCCCTTCCTCTCCTTCATCCCATCCCTTCCCGTCCTTTCCTTTTCCCTCGCCTACATTACCTTCCCTGCCGCTATTTCTTCCCTTCTCCTTTCCTTTCTCCTTTCCTTCCCCTTCTCTTCTCCCTTCTCTCCATCATCCTCGTCATTTGCTTCGCTTCTCCTCCATCGTTCTTTCCTTTCCCTTCCCTACCCTCCTGTCCTTTCCCTTCCCTTCTCTTTCTTTTCTCTCTTTCTTTTCTCTCCTCTCCCTCTCGTCCTTTCCCTTTCCTCCAACTCCCCTTTTCCCTCCTCTCCCCTACACGTTGTTTCCCTAACACATATTTTCCTCCTGTGTTGGATATTGAACCTGGGTGCAGCATTTATGGAGGTACTTTGTGTTTACTAAGATCTTGCCATGCATAATGTGATATAGATCAACAATGTTATTTTCTTACTAATATATATATATGTAAGCATTTATGTGCAAACATTAGACACATAGACACGCGCGCACAGACACGAGCACACACACACATACATTTAAACACACACGCATATATGTATATACATGTGTGTGTGTGCATCATGAAATACATATATATACATAAGTGTGTACCTGAAGAGACCTATCATACTCAGTAAAGATAAAAGTGTGGAGAGAGAAAAATGGTAAAATTTGGATAAGCAAGAGGGAGAAACAGAGGCGATTGACAGGAAGATAATGATGGAAATGATGATGGTTTTCAGAAAACCTTTTTTGTGTTTCCCTTCTGTCCATTTCCTTTCTCCTTACCACTCCCCCGTCCTTCCATTATCCCACTTTACCTACCTTTTCTTTGTTTCTTTTTCTTTTTGCTATAATAGGATGTTGGTCTGTCTCTACATTAGCTTTCTCTGTCTGTCTGTCAGTCTGTCTGTCTTTCTCTCTATCTCTTTCTCTTACACACACACATACGCACACACCTACTCTCTCTCTCTCTCTCCCTCTCTCTCTCTCTCTCTCTCTCTCTCTTTCTGTCTTTCTCTCTCTCTCTTTCATCTTTCATCTCTCATCTTTCATCTCTCTCTCTCTCTCTCTCTCTCTCTCTCTCTCTCTCTCTCTCTCTCTCTCTCTCTCTCTCTCTCTCTTCTCTCTCTCTCTCTCTCTCTCTCTGCTTCCCCTTCCTTCGCAGCATTTACACCCTCCTATCCTTATCTTTCCTTCCGGAACGCCCTCGCTTCCCCTTCTTTCAATAATGCATATTTGCCCTCTCCTTCAACCTCTCTTATGCAACACCCATGCGCTCTCCCCATCTCTCCTCCTCCTCCGCCTCCTCCATCTCCCCACTCTAATCTCGCAGGATCCCCGGCGCCTCCTGCAAGCAATGTCAAAATGATGGTGTCGAATTCCCTTAGGATCCTATCCCCCCGCTCCCCCGCCCCATCCTGGACCTTCTTGCACACCCATGCAAAGTCCTACACCTATAAATAGTTATACATGCAATTATATATGCAGTTTCATGTTATAAATTCACAAGTTTCCAACACACATGCATGCATGCGCATGCTAAAAGCGACCGTATAATATAAGTATTGGTATTATAATAATGAAATTTATACTTAACGTTCAACTATCATTATTACAACAAGTAATCATGGAAATGTTATTGGAATGCGAGAATTCATGTACATGTATGATTGTCGCATAAAAAACATTATTACTTTTTTCTCAATGCAACGTAATCAACATTATTGCTACCTCATATCTTTTTTCCCCTCTTCCACCCGGCCTCTCTGGTCTCTCCTGGCCTTCACGCCATGCAATAACTCGAAATGATAGAACACCATCCACTAAGTTCCTCCAAATACTGTAATATCATACACGAAATTACTCTGAAAACATAACACTATCCATTAAATCTTCCAAACACTTATATGTTATAGACTAGACTCCTTGAAATACTAATACATTAACATCAAATTCCTCTATACACTGTAAACATTCAACATTATGCGATAAATTCCTTTAAGTACTACAAACATTCCACCATCAACAACAGGATACTTTCTCGGTCACTGTAATGCTGTCACCTTCATCCCAGTTCCTTTCAGCGGCGAAGTCAGCATTCGATATTTCCATCGCGTGATGTTGACTTGGGCAAATCCAGGACCACGGCACACCAGGGCTCTTTCGTTTACTTTAAGGCAGCATCCAAGGGAATCGCTAGTGCCTGCGGAACGTCTCTTCTCATTTTGTTTGTCTGTCTGTCTCTTCCCTCTTCGTCTCTCTTTGTCTGTCAGCTCCCTCAACTCTCTCTCTCTCTTCTCTCTCTCTCTCTCTCTCTCTCTCTCTCTCTCTCTCTCTCTCTCTCTCTCTCTCTCTCTCTCTCTCTCTGTCTCTCTCTCTCTCTTCCTCTATCTATCTCTATCT
>NC_051396.1:42106183-42108683 GCF_015228065.2 Penaeus monodon
AAATCAGCTCATTCGCCCTTTTCCATCATCATATGTAAAATATGAAATAATGCAATACGGCATGATATAGCACGATATAATATAATACAATACGATAGAATATAATTTGCTAGGATATGATATGACATGATATCATATGATATACTATGCCATAACAGAATACAGCAACTTGTGATACATGATAAGATCATACATGATACAATGATATTTGATATAATATGATAAAATATAATGCAATGTACTGTAAGATCATAAGAAACATTATAACATAGAATAGTAAGATATGATATAATACGATACACAGTATAACCATATGCTATACTATACTATCCAAGATGAGTAATTATCAGCTGCGTCACCTGTGCTTATGAGCAAAGTGTATATCACGGAGAAATATCTGCTATAGCCCCTACCTGTAATCACACGGGAGGAGACAGGCTTGAGTAAGGACCCGGAGAGGGGGGAGGGGGTCACAAGAAAAAGGGGAATTTGGGGAAAGGGTGAGAAGGAGAGCGGGGAAAATAGGTATGGAGGGAGTGGGGGAAATGACTGGAAGGGAAGGAGAAATGAGGAATAAACGGGGGGTGGATGAAGGATGACTTATAAGACACAGGGGAATGGGAAAAGGTCAGATAGGGGAAGTGGGTGACGATATTAATATTACGGAGGAGAGGAGAAAAGGAATGGATGGGGAGAGGAAGTCAGGAAAAGACAGAGAGAGAGAGAGAGAGAGAGAGAGAGAGAGAGAGAGAGAGAGAGAGAGAGAGAGAGAGAGAGAATTATCACTGCTAAGCAGCTTAAGCCTCCCCTCCTTTTCTCTCTCTCTCTTTTTCTTGGTTTTGCTTTTGATGTTCATTACCTCTGTGCTCTCCCTCCGCCGCCTCTATATTTCCCTACGTGTCTCTTTCTATCTCCTTCCTCTCTCTCTCAATTCCTGCTTTCACTCCCCTCTCTCTCTCTATCTCTCTCTCATCTCAATCTCTCTCTCTCTACTCTCTCTCTCTCTCTCTCTCTCTATATATATATATATATATATATATATATATATATATATATATATATATATATATATATATATATATATATATATATATATTTACCTCTATTCATCAGCTATCTCTCACTCTCCCTATCCCCCATCTCTCTCTGTCCCTCTGGTCAGCCTCCTCCCATCACCCTGCCATTTACCTCTCCCTTCCCTCCTTCTTCTCTTCCCTCCCACTTTCTCCTTCCCTTCCTCCTTCCCGCCCTTCGTCCCTCCACCTCTCTGTCTTGTCTCTCTCCCTCCCCAACTCCCCAGCAGAGATTCCCCAATTCCCCAGCAGAGATTCCCCATTTCCCCAGCAGAGATTCCCCAATTCCCCAGCAGAGATTCCCCAATTCCCCAGCAGAGATTCCCCAATTCCCCAGCAGAGATTCCCCAATTCCCCAGCAGAGATTCCCCAATTCCCCAGCAGAGATTCCCCATTTCCCCAGCAGAGATTCCCCAACTCCCCAGCAGAAGGAGATAAGGAACTGCAGGAAGACCGACCGACCCCGCGAGCACATCCGGGAATCCGTCTCTCCCGTAAGATAAGCTACCGGTGTTTGTGGCGAAGAGATTGGGAGCAGAGATGGACGTGGATAACGGGTAGAGAAGAAGCGGATGGAGGGAGGGAGGATAGGGGGATAAGGAAGAGTGATGATGCAAGACGCAGGCAGAGAGAGACTACTATTACAGGGCAGATATTTGTATTCTTTCCCCTTATTTTAGAATACATGTGTGAGAAATTATATACTATGAGAAAATAGCTACATTCCTATAGCATCTAGGTATAAGGTTATATAAGGGCAATTAATACAAGAATATCTATCTATCTATCTATATACAGACACATATAAGCATATATTATATATATATATAGATATCAATTAAGATTATATATCATATAGATAATATTATATAGATATATAATACAATATATACATTTCATGGATTAGTAGGATTATTATAGATATAGTATATCATATTAGTATATATCATAATATAGTAAGATTATATATATACACAACACATAATTTTATATTTGTGTATATTATAGTAATTTATAATAAAGATATATAATATATATATATGATTATATATCAAGTATATATATATATATCAGATATATATATACATATATAAATATGATATACAAATTAAATATAATGTTTTGTCTATATATATATCATAATATATATGTATATATATATATGTATATATACCCATTCATATGACATTCATACATGTGTTATATATTCCTTCTGCACACAAACCACACACACACACACACACACACACAACCACCCACACACACCCAAACCCACACATTCCCATTCCCCAAAAGTCACAAACCACAGATATCACATTCCCACAAATTCCCATTTCCCAGCAGAATTCCAATTCCCAGCAGAGTATTTACCATTCCCAGCAGGATTCCCAAATTCCCAGCAGAGATTCCCATTTCCAGCAGAGATT
>NC_051396.1:42116183-42121183 GCF_015228065.2 Penaeus monodon
TGATGATGATGATGATGATGAAGATGAAGATGAAGATGAAGATGAAGATGAAGATGAAGATGAAGATGAAGATGAAGAAGAAGAAGAAGAAGAAGAAGATGAAGATGAAGATGAAGATGAAGATGAAGATGAAGAAGATGAGTGATGATGATGATGATGATGATGATGATGATGATGATGATGAGATGTGATGATGATGATGATGATGGATGATGATAAAAATAATGATAATAATAATAAATAATAAATAATAATAATAATAATAATAATAATAATAATGATAATAGAAATAAGAGCAATAACATTGATAAGAAAAGATAATGTTGATAATGAGAGCAATAATAAAAATAATCTATTTGGTTTCTCCCCCATCCTTTCTATGCACATCTATCTCCTTTTCTCTACCTGTTTGTCTGTTTTTTCGTCCGTCTATCCTTTTTGCTGTCTATCTTCTCTTCTCTTCCTTTTCTGTCTTTCGTCTTTCTCGTCTTCTCTTTTTCCCCTTTCTCTTCTGTCTGTATGTCTGTCTGTCGTTATCTCTCTCTCTCTCTCTTTCTCTCTTCTTCTTTTTCTCTCTCTCTCTCTCTTTCTCTCTCTCTCTCTCTCTCTCTCTCTCTTTCTCTCTTCTCTCTCTTCTCTCTCTCTCTCTTTTCTCTCTCTCTTCTCTCTCTTTCTCCTCTCTCTCTCTCTCTCTCCTCTCTCTCTTCTCTAAATTCCCGTGATTTTTCGTCTCTATATTTTCTTCCAACATTTTTCTCCTCCCATGCACTTACTCACTTCCTCTCCTCATGGTTCGCCTCGTTTATCCCTCTCTGCCTCACTTCCTCTACTTTTTTTTTCCTCCGTTCCCCCTCGTTCTTGTCACATTATTCCTTATGCAAGCTTTATTCCCGTTTTTCCCTTTCCCCTGTTCTATATCACTGACCATATCCCTTCCCTGTCTTATCATCTCTCTTCTTTATCGTCAAGTCTATGTTCCATCTCTTTCTTTACCATTTATGTCTCCTTCCTTTTACCGTTTTTATAGGTATCATTTTTCCCTTGCTAACCCCTGCCTTTATTCTTTTTCCTCCATCTTCTCTTTCGTTATAATTACATATGTTCCTCTCCCCGCATCTTTATAATTATGGTCTCTCTTATCTTTCTTCTGACACTGAATTTTTCCTTTTTATTGTTATTAATGGTTATTCTATTCTCAGTCTGTTCCTCTGTTTGCCAAGAGCAGTTTTCTTGTTTTTCTTTGCTGTTCGTTCGTTTATTTGTTTCTCTACTGGATTTCTTTTTCCATTTTTTACAGTTATGTAACTTTTATTGTATTATACACATACATGCACACGCACACACACATACACACACACACACACACACACACACACACACACACACACACACACACACACACACACACATACAGATGAACACACACATACACACAAACTTGCTCTCAAATACACATACAGACGAACACACACACACACACATACTCGCTCTCAAATACACACACAGACGAACACACACACACACACAAACTCGCTCTCAAATACACTCACAGAATTGTATAGAACGTCGAAATCACCCAAATCAGCATATTAATGAAAGAACAAATTTGATTATACAGTACCCTATCGAAAACGCAAATTGATATACATATATACCTATGAATAAGAAGTGTGGTACAAATATCCGCATACAGGTAAAAAAAGGGGGGGAGGGGGAGGGGGAGGGGGAGGGGGAATGACGAAGGGAGATTAAAGCGTAAGGGGGGTGGAGGAGGTTAAAGGGGAAGGGGAGGAGGGGAGAGGGGGAGGAGGAAAGAGGTTAAAGGGGAAGGGAGGAGGGGAGGGGGGGGAGAGGATGGAGGTTAAAGGGGAAGGGGGAAGGGTGAGGGAATGAATCTATATATATATAAAGAAATATAACAATAAGTGTTAAAGTTACACAATAAGCCTGGAAGGGGTGACATGGGAGAGCGGGAGGGGGGAGGGGGGATAAGATATAAAATGCATAGTATGAAGATGTAAATGAAGTGCGCTCTTTTTTTATTATTAGCCACTCCCATTCGACTATGAACTCATGACGTAAATTATGGCATAATTAAGGCAAAGAAACCGGGCAGATGAAAAAAAAAAAAAAATCTATAAATACACGTAACTCAGAAATACCCGGGTTCAGTGTGTATACCCGTGATTTGCCTATAATGAAATGCAAACATGCCGTACTCTGTCAATATCATACGATTATCAATTACATTTTGCACAACATTCAATTGCAAACCACTCTCCGAAACTCGTCACTTCGAGGGTAATGACATAAGCTGATTATAATGCGTTTGATTGGATGTACAAACATTTGCATTGTTATATAATTGTTTATCTTTTTGTAAAAACATGTTATAAAATTAAAGTGGTTCGAAGTATACACAGAAGGTACGAGGCAAAAATCCACGTGTGTAAACAAACTCGTGTCAATGAACATTTATTTTCACCGAAGCAATAGGCGTCACACAAATTGATCAATAGATGTATGAATAAGTAAACACATGAATATACAAACAACTTTACAAAACATACAAATAAATATATGTAAAAGTTATAAAAACAAACACAATAGAAAAAAAAATCACACACACGTCGAGCCAAACAAACTGGTCATATATTTTTTTTTTCCTAAACTCAACTGATTCATTCACTCATGTTGCAAAATACAAGAGAAGCTAAGAGGCTTTTCGCTCTCTACCTGCATGAATGCCGCCCACACAAAGCGCTCTACCCTTCCATTAGCTCTCTGTGCCTCCCTCCACCCCTCCTTCCCTTTCTCTCTCTCTCTGCCTTTTTAATGTCTGTCTGTTTGTTTGCTTGGCTGGCTGTGTCTGTCTGTTTATCTTTGTTTACTTATCTGTCTAGCTATGTACATTTCCCCTTCTCTCTCCCTCTCTCTTTCTCTTGATTTTTATATGTGTGTATCTGTAAGGATGGATGATGTATTGATGCCGTTATCTGTCTAAGTGTCTCTGTATATATACCTGTGCTCTCTCTCTCTTTATCCCGATTCTTTCTCTCCCTGCCTAGAGACTATTTCTGTGTCTGTCTGCTTCTCTGTCTGTCGATGTACATTTATGTGTGTACATGTATTTACCTGTCTCTACCTCTTGCTCACCTCCCCACCCCCCCACTTCCTCCCTCCCTCTCTTTTCTCTGTCTCTCTGCCTCTGTCTCTCTCTCTCTCTCTCTCTCTTGCTTTCTCCTTCTCTCTCTCTCTCTCTCTCTCTTCTCTCTCTTTCTCTCTCTCTCTCTCTCTCTCTCTCTCTCTCTCTATCTCTCTCTCTCTCTCTCGCTCCCTCTCCTTCTTTTTCTCTCTTTCTCGCTCCTTCTCCTTCTCTCTCTATGTTTTTCTCTCCTTATCTGCTTCTCTCTTTTTCCATCATTCTCCCCCCCCTCTCCCCTTCTTATTCCTCTCCTTCTTCTTCTCCTTCTCTCTTTCCCTCTCGCTCACTCTTTCTCCCCCTGACTCCCTCTCCATCTCTCTCCCTCTTTCTGCCTCTCTGTCTCTCCTTCTATCTCCGCCTCCTAGACTTTACTCTCCCTCACTCTTTCTCCCTCTCTCTCCTTCTCTTTTCTTCTCCCTCGTCTTCTCTTTTTTCTCCCTCCCTGTTATTCTGTTTACTCTGATTTTTCCCTGTCCTTCTTTCTATCCTTTACTCTCCCTCACTTTTTCTCCGTCAACCTCACTTTCTCCTTCTTCTCTTTCCCTGTTATTCTGTTTCTTCTTCTTTTTCCCTCTCCCTCTCTCTCCCTCCTCTCTCCCTCTCCTTTAATACAACGAGCACAAACTTTTGTCATCGCCATAATTCAGGCAATCAAATTGGCTCTTGTCTCGCGTGGGTTCTCCTTGTTATACCCTTTTTATGCTTTTGCTCTTCGCCTCCTCGACATTTGCTGCTTGACTCTCGTTAAATCCCCTATCTTATCTTGATTGTTCCTCTCCTCTATCTTGTCTCCTCTTCGTTAAAGATCGCGCTGATGACTCTCTCCTCTTTCTTTAAATTCCCTCCATATCGTCTCGTCGTCAACGGTGTCTCTCCCTAACGACTTCGTTCGTGCTAATTCCCTCTTTCTTCTCCTCCTGTCATAGACATATCTTAATAGCTTCTTTCTTTACTTCTCGCGTTCGACCCTATTTCGCTTTTTTCCTGTTCTTCCTCATCCATCAATCTCCTCTTCCCAAATCTTTTTTTTTCATTATCATTATACCCTCTTCGTAACTAGATCTCTTTAACATCCTCTTGCGCTGCATCATTCGCAGCATAATCTCCTCCTCCATCTCATTATCCACCTCTTTCCTCCTTCGCCATCATCATTATCGTCGCCTACGCTTCTTCCTCATTCGCTCTGTTTCCGTATACTCTGTGATCACGGCGACGGTTCTGTTGATTCATCTGTTAAAATGTCACAAAGATTTTCAAGCAGATTTTCACTAGCGTTCGTCATTGTGTTCGTGCAGGAATTACTCGGAACCGGAACCATTACATTTCATAGCATCATTGTGTTGCGATGTTGCGACGTGACGACAGAGAGAAGATTGATGTGGATGGAAAGTAGGGGGATTTTATGCTTACGTCATTTTTTTCTCTCTCCTCCTTTCCTCTTTCTCCTTTTTTATCTCTTCTCCCCCCCCCCCCACTTCATTCTCTTTCTTTCGATCTATCTCTGTCGATCTAACTACCTACCTATCTATTTATTTATCCATACATTTATCTATTTATCTACCTATTTATCTACCTATTTATATCTGTCTACTAACTGTCTAACAATCTACCTATCTACTTATTCATATCTCTGTTTATATAATTATCCATCGATATCTATCGACCTATATATCTATCTAGCTACTAACCTACCAACCTATCTATCAATCTATTTATCTATCAAACCCTCTTTTTCCCCTCTTCCTCTTTATCCCTCCTATTCTTTCTCTCTCTCCTCCCTCCACCATTCCCCTCG
>NC_051396.1:42126183-42133683 GCF_015228065.2 Penaeus monodon
TATATATATATATATATATATATATAATATATATATATATATATATATATATATATATATATATATATTTGTATGTTTGATTATTATGTTAGTGTTATGTGTTGTATATATTGTGTGTGTGTGTGTGTATGTGTGTGTGTGTGGTGTGTGTGTGTGTGCGTGTGTGTGGTGTGTGTGTGTGTGTGTGTGTGTGTGTGTGTGTGTGTATGTGTGTGTGTGTGTGTGTGTTACCTGTTTATACACTTCTCAGAAGGCCCACACTATTTTTTGATTTATCAAGGGGGTTTCTTGGAAAAGCATTTCCTATAAAAACATTTAAAAAAAATCACATTGCAAATAATGTATTCAAATAAACAAAACATTGATTGATATGAAACTGAAATACAACGTTATGTGCTTGACGAGATTAACTTTCATTGAGAATGCAAACACAACAGCATTGTTAGAACATTTCGAAAGCCATCGAACAGTAAGACATTGCGATTAGCGATCATTAATATTAACGATGTGAAAGCGAAACAAGAGCCATTGTTTATTATCCTCTGTTGAGATCGACAGGGATAGCCTCTCAGAAATATAAGTCACGATAAGCAGAGGAAAAGGTGGAAGAAGAAGCGTAAGGAGAAGGAGGAATAAGAGGAGGAGAATAGGAAGAGGAGGAGGAGGAGGAGGAGGAGGAGAGGAGGAGGAGGAGGAGGAGGAGGAGCAGCAGCAGGAGGAGGAACAGGAGGAGGAGGAACAGGAAGAAGAAGAAGAAGAAGTAGAATAAAATGAAGAAAAAGAGGAGGAATAGGAAAAGACGAAGATGAGGAAAAGGGGTTTCAGAAGGAGGAGGAATAAAATGAAAGAGAAAGAGAGAAAAATGAATATGAAGAACAAAAATGAAGAAGAGAGCGAAGAAGGAGAGAAAGAAGAAGAAGGAGAAGAAGCAAGAGTAACGATAAGAAGTGTAAAGGAAAAGAAAAACAAAGAAGAAAACATGATACAGAAGGAATATTATCTATACCAATTGTCTCTCATATCACATATCACAATATACTGTTGTTTTCTGACTCGCACGATGCAGCATGACTCGCAGTTTCTAAACAGGTACTTTCTCGGAGACAGAGGAGAGAAGGTAGGGAGAGAGAGGAAGAGCAAGAAGAGTATGGAGAGGAGGGCAGGGAGGAGAGAGAGAGGTAGGTAAGGAGGGTTGGATAAAGGGTAAGAGGAGAGGCAGGGTGGGGGTGGGGAGGGGAGAAGGAAGTGGATAGAGAAAGGGAAGGATAAGGAAGGGATGAGAGGGAAGGAAGAGGGGTTAAAGATAAAGTGTATGGATATATGAAGAAGAAGGAGAAAGAGGAAGGAGGATATGATAAGAGAAGGGGGGGGGGCAGGGTAGAGTGAGATGTGCAATAAATCATTTGCTCCATTGCATGTCATTCCAGCGTAGAGTGCATTATTTCTCTGCCATTTTCCCCGAATAGGACGAGAGATGAGATCACATCGGTGAGGAAGAAGAAGAGAGGAGATGGAAGAGAAGGAGGAGGAAGAGGAAGAGGAGGAGGAGAAGGAGGAGGAGGAGGAGGAGGAGGAGGAGGAGGAGGAGGAGGAGGAGGAGGAGGAGGAGGAGGAGGAGGAGGAGGAGGAGGAGAGGAGAGGAGGACGAAGACGAAGACGAGGGCAATGAGGGCATTAAGAGGGAAAGAGGAGAAATAAAGGGGAGAATGGCAGATTAGAACAGGAAGAAGGAAGAGGGAGGAGATAATAAAGGGGTTGAAAAGGAGGAGGAAGAAGTCTAGAAGAGGTCTCGAAAGAGGAGGAGGAAGAGTCTCGAAAGAGGAGGAGGCGGAGGAGAAATGAAGGAGGAAATGAGGGATAGTAATAGGGAAAGACAAACAATTTTGGAAACACAGTCACAGTGGAACAAGAAAGAGGAGGCGCAGAAATGAGAAAGGTGGAGAAAGAGAGAGAAGGATGACAAGGAGGAGGGAGGGACAGTGAGGGGGGCGGGGAGTCAGGGCTAAGGAGGGAATAGCCACGATACTTTGATGAAGAAGGATGTACTCGTAAGATGAAGAAGTCCAAAAGAAGAGTATTTGATCTAGTACAGTCCTTCAGGAGAGGAGTAGTCCTCTCGAGTAACGGCTCCAGAGCCTGCCCCTAACGATCTCACGTTGCCCATCCGCCTCCTTCTATTGTCCTATAGATTATTGAGAAATTTCTTATGATTAGATATATTATTATCTGAATTATTAGTTATATATTATTATAATTATTAATTATATTATTCTTATTAGAGATTATGAATTATTATTATTGATTATGAGTATGATTATTAGATTACTCAAATGAGATTATAATCTCAGTAATCAGTATATTACATTCATCGATCATTATCATAATCTTATTAGAGTATTATTATAATCTTATATGATGAGTATTAAATTCTCGATTAGATGATTATATACATCATCATCATAATCATTATTATTATTATCGGCATCATTATTTTACTATCATATCACTATTGTTCAATATTATTATTAATAGCATCTTCAGTCTAATCATTTGATATCAAAACCATGAGAAAAAAAGTGTCTGTGAAATCATTTTTGCCAGTATGATCATGGCAATCAGTTCTGTCGTTATTCTTATCATTATTGTTAGGAAATAGTAAGAAGGGCGAAAGGGGGGAATAAGGGATAGGAAAGAAGATTCGTTCATATAAGAAGAAACATTTCGCAAAATTAGTTTCAAGAAACGCTGGATTCGTGAATGCCTTTAATAGATACGTCAGTCGTTTGTCAGAGGCAACGTTCCTTTGTGCAGTCCTCTTCTGTTTTTTTTTTTCGCTTTTTTTTTCTTCTTTTTTTTACATTGCCTTCTCTTTCTCTCTCTGTCTTTGTCTTTCTCTCCCTCTGGATTTCTGTTTCTATTTTTTTTGCTCTTGTTTCACAATTTCAGCGATTTTTATTATTTTTTTCTGCATGTTTGTCGTTCTTTTCTTTCTTCTATTTCCATCTGTTTCACTTATTTCTTCTTCTTCTTCTTCTTCTTCTTTTCTCCACCCCCTTCTCTCTCTCTCTCTCTCTCTCTCTCTGCTTATCTGTCTCGTCCTGTCTCTCTGCCCTATTTTTGCCATGTGTATTCCTTTTATATATTTTATTTTCATACAGAATTGTTTCTCTCACTCTTCCTCTGCCATTTTGCATTTTTCTCTCAGCCAGTTGTTAATACAATTTTTAATTGCTTATACACAGTCATTAATATTAAATCAAGTCTGAATATATATCCAGACACGGGTCTCTGCATAGTAGACGGGACGTCCGAATATATAATATTTTCCCCTGCTTTTTACTCGGAATTTGCGTGAGTGCATATCGTCACCTCCAAGGAACTGTGGAGATCACGTACTTCCTCCACTTTGTACGACCATCACGTCGACTCCCCCCGACCGTACCCTCCTCCCCATTCCTTAAGACCCCCACCAGGCTCCAGAGGACACACAGGACCCCCTCTGCTGCCACGTGTCTACTGCGCTCACATTCCGGTTGATGAAGCTAAGCAGGGTTCGAGACACGAGTGATTCTGTTTCTTAATGAGTCTGATTTGTCAGGCGTTAACATGTCTTCCGTCGGGAGAATGAGAAGAGAAGTCGTGCTGTTTTGGCTGCTTTGAATATCATTGGCGAATTCCTTTCCCTCCTTCTCCCTCCTTTCCTCTCATCTAGTAGAAAATAAATAAATAAAAGAAAGGAAAAGAAAAGGAAAACACTTATAAACGAAGACAATGGTCTGAGACACTCGGAGACTTCCCGGCATTCGTGTCATATATTTCGAGGTCTCGGAGCTTCATATCATACCTGGATTTCCCCAGAGAAATGTTGTATTTGGGGTTAGTGTGAGGCATATATGCATATATATTTCCCTGATCGTAGGCCGGTGTTCAAGCTCCTTCTGTGGAAAGTTGACTTTAATGTTAAGATAAAAGAAATGTACTGATGTAGATAATTATGCTCAGAGTAAGTTGAAGCTACTAGCTAACAATGAATAAGTACAAGCTAAGGGATGGATACCGACTGTTTGAGATGGAAGCGACATTTTGATTGATTGAACTACTAATATGTGCGTATCATCAGATTATGCACCAGCTGATTAATTCGCAGGACTCGGCATTAATTCGTTTAGCAAGCCATTTGCACAATACACGCATAAATCAACCACGGAAATATGTTACTCTGTAATGTATATTCAAGGGTAAGCATTTGGCTACGAGGCCACACTGCCACCCGCAGCCTCACCAGACGCGTCTGTTATCAATGGTAAGAGGCATTCATAAACCAAATAACGTCAAGAAGTGTGCCAGTGACGGTGCCACACACGGGGGGATTGACATGCTACTGGGAAGGTGCCAGGAGGGATCCTGATGAAAGACAGTGCCTGGATGATGGCCGATGCAGGATGCCCAAAGACTCGATATCTGTAGATGAAACGGAAATAACAGGTGATGAAAAGTCTATGGCTGACTACACTGCGGACGTCCAAGTGGTAGAAAGTTTCAATTACAGTAACAAATCCATCTCTCTCTCTCTCTCTCTCTCTCTCTCTCTCTCTCTCTCTCTCTCTCTCTCTCTCTCTCTCTCTCTCTCTCTCTCTCTCTCTCTCTCTCTCAATCTCCCCCCCCCCTCTCTCTCTCTCTCTCTCTCTCTCTCTCTCCTCTCTCTCTCTCTCTCTCTCTCTCTCTCTCTCCCTCTCTTGACGTACCCTGTAATGGCACATCGAACCCCTGGATGTCTTCTTGGCGTGTGGACCAAAGATGTCTGTCAGGGACCTAATCACCTCCATCATTTTCCACGACTTCCAAAAAGCATGTTACAAAGCACGATATCTAAAACGCTCTGTCAACGTTTGTACAAATATGCTTCCTGTATATAGCGACAAAAAAAAGAAAAGAAATCAAGTCGAGAGAAACAGAAAAGAAATTAAAAAAGAAAAACACAAGGGGTCATTTATTAATTCTTGGTCCCTGTTCGTAATCGGGAGGTAGAAATGACTCAAGGGAATTTTATTTCCTAGGACTTAACATTTATCATTTCGTTACTGAGTTTTATGTTTAATCTGTTATTATTGCTTTTCCTTGTTCTTTTACCTCTTATTCTTATTCGTCCTCTTGTTCTTGGTCGTATTCTTATCAATATATTTGTTTTTATTCCAATTCTTAGTTCAATTCTTATTCTTATTCTTATTCTTATTCTTAATCGCATTCCTATTCCCATTCATATTATCGCTGTCATTCGTTTTCTGTCAAAGGTGATAATGCTGATATTACTAGTGCTATTATATCATAATATTGATTAATATTATTGTTATCATCATTGCTATCAAAAGCTTTTTTGTTCTCATTACTATCATTATTATCATTATCGCCATCATTGCTTTTATTGTGCCTATTATCTTTGTTATTATTATTATCATTATTATCAATAATATTATCATTACTATTATTATTATTATTATAGTAGTAGTAGTATTGTTATTGTTACTAATGCTAGTACTACTATTATTATTACCTCTATTAATTATTATTACTATCTTTATTATTATTATGATTATTATTATTATCATTATTATTATTATTATTATTATTATTATTATTATTAGCATTTTAATTAGCATTATCATCATTATCGCCATCATCGTCATCACATCATTATCATCATTATCACCACCATCGTCATCATCATAATCCTCCTCCTCCTCATCATCATCATCACTATCACTTTCATCAGAGAGAGAGAGAGAGAGAGAGAGAGAGAGAGAGAGAGAGAGAGAGAGAGAGAGAGAGAGAGAGAGAGAGAGAGAGAGAGAGAGGTGATAGATAGATAGATAGATGGCAATGCTTGTAAATACATGGAACAGTCACAAGAACATGTGCCGTTGTAACACAAAATCTTGTGTTTAATCAAACAAACCTGCACATACTTATTTCAGACTTCAGACTTCAAATTCTTCTTGGCTGGAAAATAAATCCCATCATGGAACTTTTGTAGACAGAAAGGCTAGAAAGAGGTAGGGAGAAGGAAAAAAAAATTGAAAATCTAATCAATTAAAGTAACAACAAAGATTTAAAAGTTTATTCCCAGGAAACGTTAATTTAATCGAAATCAACCTGAGATCTTTATAGAATTAATTAATGCTGTACTTTAGAAGACTTTCAACAAAGTTTTATTTCTAAATGAGCAGTTTCTTGTGTCAGTTTGGGAAAGAATCGAAAAAGATATGGGAAGAGAAGGCTGATAAGCAAATAAAGAAACAAAATAACAACAAAGAGAAAAAGAAAGTGGGAGATGGCACAGGACAATAACGTGCGGAGGGAAGGAGTGCACAAAAAATGCACGGAGAAGGGGAAAAAGGAACAAAGGCAGACGAGAAAATGAAAGATCGAGGAGGGGGTGGCAGGAAAAAAGAGAACAAGGAAAGAGAAAGGGGTGAAAGGAGATGAAAAAAAAAGAGAGAACTGATAATTTTTGAGACACGTATTAACTTTAGTTAGCGATGCAAAAGTTTCAAAGGGAGAAAGAGGGTTAGAAGCGGGTGAGAAACAAGTGAGAGTGAGTGAGCGACAGAGAGAGAGAGAGAGAGAGGAGAGAGAGAGAGAGAGAGAGAGAGAGAGAGAGAGAGAGAGAGAGAGAGAGAGAGAGAGAGAGAGAGAGAGAGAGGGGGGGGGAGAAAATGAGAGAGATATATTGAGAGAGAGATAGAGATGGGGGGGAGGGAAAATAATATATATTATATATATATATATATATATATATATATATATATATATATATATAGAGATGAAGAGAGAGAAGAGAGAGGAGAGGAAGAAGAGAGAGAGGAGAGAGGAGAGAGAGAGAGAGAGAGAGAGAGAGAGAGAGAGAGAGGGAGAGAGAGAGAGAAAGAGAGAGGGAACAAAAAAGAAAATGAGAGAAAATGGCGTGAGAAAAAAAAAGAATGAAAGTGAGAAAGAAAGTGAAAGAGAGATATCAACAGAGAAAAACAAAACTGATTTTGGAAAATAGATAGAGAATAAGAAAAAGAGGGGACGGGAAAACAAAACGATTATATGTCTTCAAAGAATTACAAAATAGAAAAAAAACCATAAAGATGAAAAAACGAATGACAAAAAAATAAGGAAAATGAAGGAGATAAGGAAGGAATTGGAGTGATGGAAGTGATACTGATTAGGAGCAAGAAAGCAATTGACAAGAGAAGGATGGAGGGAGGAAATGGAACGAGGGGAGACGGAAGAAAATGATGAAGAAAATGAAAAAAAAAAAAAATACAAACGGACTTAAAGAAGAGGGGAATAGAAAAAGCGAGGGGAAAAAATGAAACGAAAGAAGGATAAAAAAGGATTATAATAAGCAGGACGAAGGTAAGCCGATAAAAAAAATATTACAAAGGGAAAAGGCAAAAAAAAAAGAAGAAGAAGGGAAATTAGATTTGGAGGGTAGGGGGGAGGGGAAAGGAGGTG
>NC_051396.1:42141183-42143683 GCF_015228065.2 Penaeus monodon
GAAGAAGGGGAAAGAGGAAAGAAGAGGGGAATATAGTGGAATAGGAGGAGGAAGGGGGAAGGGAAAAGAGGAAAGGAGAGAGGGAGATGGTGAAGGGGAGGAGGAGGAGGAAGAGTGGGGAAGAAAGGGTATGAGTAGGGAAGGGAAGAGAGGGAAGAAAACGGGAATATAGGGGAAAAGAAGGGTAAAGGAGAGGAAAAGAGGATCGAAGAGGAGAAGATAAAGGGAAAGGAAGAAGAAGGAATAGGGAGAGAGGAGAGAAGATAGTGAAAGAGGAGGAAGGAAGAGAAGAGAAGAAAGTAGAGGGGATAGTGGAAGAGGAAGAGGAAGCGGGTCGAGGGGGATAGAGAAAGAAGAGAAGGGAGGAAAAGAAAGGGATATAGAGAAAGAGGAGAGGAGGAGAACGTGGAGATGGAACAAAGAACAAGGGGGAAAAAAGGGGCGATGTGGATGCGCACGAAGAGGAAGAGCAGGAGAGAGGGATGAGGAAGAGAGAGAGAGGGAGAGAGAGCAGTGCCTGAGGAAGGGTGTAAAGAGGGAGACAGTTTCTGTTTGTGTGTGTCTCTATCTACACACACTCTACATACATATTCAAATCAATATTCATAGACCGATAGATAGAATGGCAGATGGATAGATCGAACGATAGATAGATAGATATTACTTTTAGATTTTTAGAATTGGTTTCGCGCGAGCGTGAGGGCAAATAATTTTATTTATGTATATGTATTCATTATTTACCCGTGTGTGAACTGAATATTTATTTTTTGACCGTTATTCCACATGCAAGCGAATATGTGAGGATTTCTAAACGTATGCCTGCGCGTTTGCATGTGTGCGTGCGTGTGTGTGCGCTTTAGCGTGCATGCATACATTATCATTCCATACAAGACAATATCATCATTTTGATAGAGAAAAGAAAATGAGAATCAAAATGAAGGAATAATGTCCACGAGGAAAAAGGAAAACGAATCGTTCCATCGATTCATCATTGGATAAATATGCAAATACACGACGTAATTTATTTACCCGACAAAAATGTTTCAAGGGGTTATTTGAAGCGACTAAAATAGAAGGGAAATGAAGATAAGAGATAAATTCTATTGGCATTTTTCGAAATAGAAGAGGGAATAGATTACCTTTTTTTTAAAGGACAATAATAATAAAATCAAACTTTGTAAGGATTCAGAGAAACAGGAGAAAACGGGGAAGGAATTGATTAGAAAGAATAAAACGACTGGATGTTAAATTGATAATCTTGACGACGATGTCTGAAAGAATATGATATTAATTCTCAAAGACTCCTGAACGAAGGATAAGAAAAAAAAAGTTTGAAGGGGAGTTTGATTGTTTCAAAATAGAAAAAAAAACACCGCTCATATTAGGGTTATAAATTGGATAGGGAAGATGGAACGAGAGACAAAATAGGAGGAGGAGGAGGAATGGGAAATGGAAGAAGAGGAGAGGAAAATGGAGGCGAGAGGAAGAGGGAAAGTGAAGTGGAGACAGAGAGGAGGAGAGGAAGAGAGGGAATTGGTAGATAATGAGAAGGGAAGATAATAAGTAGATAATGATAGGGAAGAGGAGCAGAAGTAGAAAAAGTTCAAAGAGAGGGAAACAAAGGAAGAGAAAGAGAGAGGAATGGAGGAAGAAGAGAAGAAAATGAAGGAGGGAGAAGAGGAGGAACAGAGAAACGAAATATAGTGATAGAGGAAGAGAGGAAAAGAAAAAAACTTTTGGAATATGATGGAGAGGAGCGATTAAATGTATGAAGAGAACGAGGACAGAGGAGGAGGAAGAGACGAAAGAAGGGGCAATGTATGTAGAGAGAGAAGAGGCCGACATGCTAAAGGAAGGCAGAAGAATAGGAGAAGAAAGAAGAAGAAAAAAAAGGAAAAAAACACGAGACAAAATAATGATGAAAACAAAAAGAAATCTAAAAGCAGGAAGAGAAGAAGGGGAGAAGAGAGAAAATATGAAGAGGAAGAAAATAAGGTGAAATACAGAGGAAAAAAAACAAAAACGGAGGGAAATTAATGAAACAATGGAAGATAAATGAGAAGAAAAGTAACACAAAGCAGAGGCGGAAAATCTGCCGTAATTTATGTGTGTTTTCAACATACATATAAAAGCCTCGCTAACAATATGTTCTTCGTGTATTAGTTGGTCTGTGATATTCTTGGAGTAACATTAATCGGATGATATGGTCTGGATTTTTTTTTTTTTATTATTATCATTCTTTTATTTATCCATTCCTTTTTTATATATGATTGATTTCCTTCTTTGCGATTAGAGGTAATTGTTCTAACAGAGAGAAATGAGGCAAAGTCTTAGAGAGATAGCAAAAACGAACTAGGAGGGGGAGGAGAGAGAAAAAGAAAGGAGGAGGGTGGGGGAGTAGAAAATAATTTTAAAAATCAGAAAAAGAGAGAGGGGAGAAGAAACGATAGATTAACGACAACAAGAGAGAGGGAGATAGGTATATAAGTAGATAGATAGA
>NC_051396.1:42148683-42153683 GCF_015228065.2 Penaeus monodon
AATGTAATATGTATAGTTCTGGCAATAGGAATTGACTCTCCTGCAACATAGTTGGTTAGCCACTTATGGGGAGTCAGGCGGTGTTGCGGTCTGGCCAGCAGGTTTTGGACGATGGAATGCACAGGTTGTCTTGCTGGAATTGAAGGTGTAATTCGATCAGGTGCTCCCAGGTAAAAGTACTGTCTGCAAATTATTATGATGTTGTTCCCTATTATGAATTCTGGAAATGTTCCTGCAGGCGGAAGGAGAAGACTCTGCTCTTTTCTGGAGATATAATGAGCACACGAGGCAGACGCCACATGGAAGGAGTGCAAGAAGCATTGCGTATCTTCTGGACATCTTGAATGAATGCACATATTATCTGCGTAGCAAGTAATTGTCTTTCCAATGATGTCAGGGAGTAAGGAGAGAAGACGATGTATGAGGATACTGAATACTGATTACTCCTCCTTGTGAAGTATCTAGTTCAAACTCTTTGGTATTGCAATACGCCCCCTCAAACAAAACATAAGTTCTATTCCTCAGGTCTCCTTTTATCCACCTTTTATGATGCCAAAGTCAGTGAGTTGGTCCAAGACAATGTCCTTATTAGCAATGTTAAATGCACTTTTTAAATCAATAAATGCCACAATACTGGTGGGGGAGAGCTGAGTGTAGAGCTCCATGAGACAATGATGTGTTGCCCTCTGGGGTAGAAAGCCAAACAGTCTAAGCGAAAGCTTGTCTTGTAGCTGGAACATAAGACGTGAAAGGAGAAAGTGCTCAAACACCTTGCAGAAGCAGGAGGTGAGGGAGACAGGTCGGAATTTAATAGTGCCAGGTTTTGGAATTGGTATTATTGTGCTACAAGTCCAGGTTTGTCGCATATATACCAGGTGGAAGCACTGATTATATAACTGGAGGAGGGGATTGCCAGACACATCCAGGAGTGTGTGGAAGACTGCATAAATATTTCCATCATCACAAGGAGCTATTACTTTACCCCTGGCAAGCACACGTTGCAGTTCATTGTCCTTATGACCACGTCATCATCTTCATCAGTCTCCAGTAATGCAGTAGTGAGACAGAGCGTCTGATGAGTTTTTCGAGTGGAGAGAGCATCTTGTATGTATAGTGGAAAGTTACTACATTGTGACTGTGCTTGCCGTTCATTGATGAGACCTAGCACATATTGTGCATGGTTATGGTGGAGGATATTTTGAGGCTTTTTCCTCACTACCTTATTAATGAGATACCGCATGGTGCCTACACTAGCCTGGTGATCAATGCTGTCCATAAGTTTCTGCCATGAATCTAGTTGGACAGAACGTTGTGGAAAAACCAGGTCATCTCTTGCTAAGTGATATTGGTGAAGATACTCAGCAGTTGGTTGTTTCTGAGAGGCAAGCCCATCAAGAATTATCTTTTTTTCTGACCGAATTATATGGTTATCGGGGGAGTGGGGGGGGGGGAGAAATATGAGGTCTTCTGATGTATTTGGTGTAGAAGGCATGTGGCATTGACAAGAGAGGAATATAACTTTCCAGGTCATGTAAATAATCCTAAAGAAAGTATGGGCCAAAAAAGTGGCTGGATTCATCTTACCAGGCGCACTGTATACGTTGCAGAACCTTGTGGTGCCACTGTCTATTGTTATTTCAAGAACTGGAAGGTTTTGTTGATGTTATGGAGTTTTGGAGAAAATGGTGTTGAATTGAAGTGTGAACATATGTGATGAGTCCATTTCAGACATGATGCATGTAGGACACCTAGCCACTGAGTGAGGGTACTTCCCCTCTGGGTAGGGCTAGTCCAATGAATGCTTCTTGGATAAAGATAAAGGAGGTGGCTGTGTACATATCCCTGTAAGTTTCGCTCAGTTTGTAATACCGCAGGCATTCCATGAGATGACATGTAGCTTCATCTGGTTACTGAACTTTTCCTTTGTGGCGACGATGACCGACTGATGAAGTAGTAGTGGCAGGAGTGGCGATGTTGACATGGGCGGTGTTGGTGATACAAGCAGCTGTGGAAGTATGAGTAGCAGGTGTACTGCAGACATCATTAGTCAAAACATCCCGTGGAAAAGGCTCCTTGGGGGGGATTGGGGTTATGTTCTCGAAACATGTACTCTCGAAACTTCTCAGTGAGCACAGTAATTGTACAAATCTCAACCTTTTGTGACTCAACAATTGAGTTTAGTGTGATCTCGAATATAGCTTGTTTGCTAACCAAACCATCGAGGCGAGCTTCGATTGCATCAAAATGCTCTGTAAGTGATGCAAATCGAGTTTTGAGTGCAACAATGGCATCATGTAGTGCAGTCACTTGCACAGAATCCGAGATCGAGTGGAGGGGACCCTGGGGTGGCGATGGTGAGGCAAGTCTGCTTGTAGGTGTTGGAAGCTTGCTGAAATCTTGTACATCCATGCCAAACGTTAACTCCTGCCTCATGACATTGGGGACATATCCATAGCGAGGTGTCTGGTGGGGGTATCAAAGGCTGTGTCGAAGCAGAGTCAGAATCAGCGGTGGATGGGCGCGGTGAGGACATGAGCCATAATCATGAGGACCTGAACACTAAGCAACACAGCTCGCCCGCGGAACAGTATCTTGAAATATGTCCAATATTCCACCATCGAAAGCACCACGCCTACACATCCTTCATCCTGCGAAAGTCACAGGATAGCAAACAGGGAAGAAAGCTGAAGGGGACAGTTTCTGGTGGTGGATGAGGAAGCCTCCAAGTTATCACCAAGTGGTTGATAGCTGTGCCCTTCTAGTGGAATCGATGAGCTGAGTGGATGCCTGGGAGCTCCTTGGTCAAAGTTGGATCAGTGCATACAGGGTAACGTGTGAGGAGGCATGTGGGAAACTTACGGAACCTTTCTGGCAAGTCTTGAAAATCAAGATGGAGGGTCAAGAACTCACCCATTATTACACTTTTGACTTGGTGCGATGGCGCGAAATATAAACGAAGCGAGATTTTATCGATGACAGCTTTGTTGGGATCGAGAATGAAGGCTCTGTTCATCTCAGTCAGCCGACGAAGCTTAGTATCAACTGAGAGATTGTCTTTGAAGCTTGGTGTATTCTTGCCTGGGAGCGATGCAGATGATGGATGTGTGCGCAGCATCAGGCCCCTCCCTTAGGTTGCCTTGGGCTCTGCAGGTGATGAAGATTGCACTGCAGAACTCTCCGCTTAGAAGACTTGGTAGCAGGAGATAAGGGCTCGCTGTCACTATCTGAGGTGTAGGTAACTGAGCGCTTGGCAGAAAGGGTTCGGTACGGCGTGATAGCTCCCGAGGCCAGCGCGCCACGGCGTCAAGTTGTGGCACACTGGCCATTGGCTGGTTTCCTCATAATTCTCATCTTCCTGACTCAAGGCGAGGCCTGCTTCGACGCATTCGAGGGAGATAGGACCTGAAGGCTCCATAGTGCACACCTGGGCAGGGGGCAGCAAGGATACTGGCCTCGCAAGCACCAAAACGTCTCACAGGTAGTAGTGCGCACGCGCAAAAATGGCCGCTTCTGATCAGAGGGCACTGACTGACTGAACTGTATTTCAACCAAGTCCAATTTCAACCAAATTTAAAATATATCATGAGAGACCATTGGACCTTTATGTTGCTCTCTACAACAGCTCGTCCATGCAA
This sequence comes from Penaeus monodon, assembly GCF_015228065.2. NCBI lineage: Eukaryota > Metazoa > Arthropoda > Malacostraca > Decapoda > Penaeidae > Penaeus > Penaeus monodon. The sequence goes on from NC_051396.1 coordinate 42,152,319, forward strand.
TAGCGAAGATCCACTAGTAAACCCGAAAAATAAAGAAGAGCTCCAGCAGGGGTTTGTTTACATTCGAACGGAAGCGCGGGAAGAGGGATAGATAGATAGATAGATAGAAAGATGTAGATAGATAGAGATAGATAGAGTGAGAGAGAAAGAGGGAGAGAGAAAGAGAGAGAGAGAGATAGAGAGAGAGAGAGAGAGAGAGATAGAGAGATAGAGAGATAGAGAGAGAGATAGAGAGATAGAGAGATAGAGAGATAGAGAGATAGAGAGATAGAGAGATAGACAGACAGACAGACAGAGACAGACAGACAGACAGACAGACAGACAGACAGACAGACAGACAATCAGACAGACAGACAGACAGAGATAGAGACAGAGAGAGAAAGAGAGAGAGAAAGACAGAGAGAGACAGAGAGAAAGACAGAGAGAGAAAGACAGAGAGAGAAAGAGAGAGAAAGAGAGAGAGACAGAGACAGTGCCAGACAGAGACAACTCGCGCAATTTCAAGTCACGCACAAATGTACCCAGCGTTTGCCATTATTAGCATATACTCCCTTGGTTATGATGTCGCATTACAGGTCATTCTGTGATCCCCTGCGGAGGCGGTGATACGTGTTTGTACCATGAGCTGTTTCGGAAATGCTACTAACGCGGATTTTCGTGGTTTAGATTACTGTGACGACTCCTTGTCTATCGTCCTTAGGTATCACCATTTCCTTAGATCTGAAAGTCTTCAATTTCATGTTGAATAATGATTCCTTTTTCCCAGGTGATATTCTTATTTTTGCAATAATATATCGTATATTCAAAACTATTTAAAATCCATGTACTTGGAAATGTTATTATCATACTTGTTTATATACGATGCTTTACGCACACTGAGCCAACAAAGAAGGACTAATATTTTTCCATTTCTTTCTTTCCAGGTGAGTGAGACTTCTCCAGAGACTCTCCTTAACGTCCTGCGGGCCAGAAACAAAAAGTGAGGTGTGTGCTTGAGGGAAGGAGGGTGAGGGAAGAGGCAAGGAGCGTGTGGGCAATGGGGAAGAAAAGTATGGAGAGGGGAAACTGGGTAGGAAGGTGAGGGAAAGGGGAAGGGGCGAAGGTTGTTGGAAGGGGAAAGGCGGAAGACGGACGAGGGCAGGACAAGGGGAACAAGCGCATAGGAAGGGGTAAGGAAAGGAAGATGTGGGCAACGGGGAAGGAGGGTGTAAGTAATGGGGTAATGTTGATAATTGGAGTTCATACCCGTGGATTCATGAAAAATGCTCTTTTAACGCAGTCCCGCACCGTCTACGCGTTGTGTATAATTCCTGGCAGCAACAAACCTGAGTCACTCAATTTGTGCAGCACAACAATCGCTTCTTT